>NW_019392839.1:137675-283027 GCF_000648675.2 Cimex lectularius | reverse complement strand
ACATTATACACTGTATTAATTGTTTAAAAAATTATTGTCTCCAACAAACGAAATTATGGAATTTTTATTTTCTTATTTTCAAAATTCCATAATTAAATTTGTTTCCTAATGGATATCAGGAAATGGAGGAGGTCCCACTGAGCACTTCCGCGGAAAATAAATTCCGCGGGTCGGATTGGGATCCCCAATCACAAACACTCACTCTTCACAATCAGTGCGCTCCCTAACCATCCCTAACCATCACTCAGTTAGAGTGTGGAGTACTTGATAATTCTCCATTGACCCGCCAAACATGTTATATAACAAATCTAATCGAGGGTGCATGGGTACTCAACATCCCGCCAAATACCCCACTCACACTACATATTCACTTTAATAAATACTTATAAATATTTTTATTCAGTCTCAAAATACACAAGGTGAGATATCTGTAAAGTACTATATATAATAAAATAATCCTATTTCTCTGAAAAATCGAAATGTTCTCTATATGGAGCAAGGACTTGGCACTTTTCATTTAAGGTTTAAACACTTAAAATGTAGGAAATTGTAGCAAGAAAACGCTCTGAAAATCAGACTTACACATTTATTCTCGTCTGTCATCGCGATAATTTTTGAGGATGAGTTTGAATTGAAAAGTCCTTCCCATTAAAAAAAAAAGGAAGTTAAGTTTGAGAAATAAACAAAATCACACAAAATCTTTCGTATTTTATTCAATTAATTTTACAATTTTCTCATTTTTTTAATAAGTTACACGATAGGTTCTAATTGTCGAGTTCTGAAGGAACACTTCAATATCTCCAGAACGAATCGATAAATTTTTGAGTTTCTGGTATCTTTTTTTAGAATGGAAAGAGCTTTACAAATACGTGAAAAAAATCATCCTCAAAAATTCATTGAGTTTACCTCGGTTAANTTGCAAAACAACTTACTGTGAGTTGGATCTATCTTTTTAAAAAGGATTGAACACCACACTCACTCCATCATTTATAATTTCTATTCATTGAGTTGGAATTTTCTTATTCAAGACTATTTTTTAGGATTTTTTAACACAATTTGAAATTCCTTTTAATTTAAAAAATGCTACCAAAACCTCAAAAAGTAACTGTTTGTAATTGTTTATAGGTTTAAGAAATCAACCCAAAATCGTTCATATTTTATTCAATTAAATTTACAATTTTCATATTTTCAACTAGTTACACGATAAATTGGAACTATCGCGTTCGGAAGGAAAACTTTGATAACTCCAGAACAAATCGATACATTTTTGAGTTTCTGGTATCTTTTTTAGAATGGAATGAACTTTCAAATTATGTGAAAAAATGGGTAATACATTTGAAGAAAAGTTGATCATAGGTCGTCTTCACGCGCTACTTTAGTGAAATTCTAACAGCGCCAGAGATTCTGCTTGCCAAATTTCTTTGGAACCAACCTTAATTTTATAATCAAATAGGCAGCGTAAAAATAAAAGGTAATGTCTTTTATAAAAACTCACAGGGTATACAAAAAAATGGAAATCCCATCGCTGTTTTAATTTTCAGGTCGATTCTCGCTCTTTGATGAAAATTTAATTTACTGCTAAAAAAAATGCAGGTTGCCGGGTCTTTTATTTAAGTTTTAAACGTAAATACTTTTTGAACAAAAATGAGCTCGGTTTTTAGGCTGGCAACAAATGTACCACCGTCCAAACTCTCCAGACTCCTGCCGATTTTTGCTAATTTTGCTTTTGAAACAACCACACTAAAGATATGGAATTTTTGAAAGAAACGCTTTGAAAATCGGACTTACAGATTTCCTCTTATCTAAGCCATCAGACTTTTACAAAAAAGGGATATTACCAGAACTTTGGCTGTATATTATACAAAAGGAGGAAATTATGGATTAAAAATAAAACACATTTACATGTTGAAAGTTTGCCTTTTTTATGAAAACCAAAGTAACTTTTGAACACATCTATTGAAATAAAATTCCTGTTTGATATTCACGGCGACTAGAGTATACAGTACGGCATGACACGTCCGTTGTGCCGGTCAGGTAATTGAAATAAACTGCTCAAAACTGAATTAATGCGGGGGATGGGACATTTGTAATTTATTCTTATTATATTAATTTTAATTACATCAACCGATATATTCTTGTTAGTTCGATAAAACAAAATAGAAAATACAAAACAAAAACACACACATGTTAATCGTCATTTTGATTAACGGATTTACTTAATAGTAAACATGAAGATTTTGTAAAGCTTTTTTAGCCTTTTCTTCATTTTAATGCTGTTGTATTAACCATTGAAAGACATCATCATGAACCGGAAGTTCGCAATATTATTGTGAGAATCATCGAGGTCACCGGCAAGTGGATATAGCAGATGCAGTTGGCGTCTCTGAGAGGGTGGTCTCCCGGGCTTTAGCCCGATTCCGAGAAGCTGAAAGTGCCAATAAGAGGCCTGGCAGTGGATCTCAGCGCACGCTAAGGGACAGAAATATTGTCATTGCTGCAAGACGGAACCCTTTCCATAGTGCCCCCAGATCCTAAATTAAGTACAAGATGTTTTGGCAAGGCCTTTATAGACACAAACGATTCCTAATTGTTTGTGGTAAGTTCGGAGGAGGCGGTGTAATGGTGTAGGAGGCTAGGATTTACGCTGGAGGATGAGCTGGACTCCATATTGTTGAAGGCAACCTCACCGCAGTCCGTTATGTCCACGAAATTATCAGAGAAGGCTTTTCGACCACCAACCGCAGCTAGTTGATCTGCAACAACTGAGTGCAGCGTTGCAACATTTATGGAGTGAAATTCGTTATGAAATTAGTGACAACCTTATTGCATGCCCGCAGGTGCACAGATGTTTTCAGCTAACGGAGAACATTATACACTGTATTAATTGTTTAAAAAATTATTGTCTCCAACAAACGAAATTATGGAATTTTTATTTTCTTATTTTCAAAATTCCATAATTAAATTTGTTTCCTAATGGATATCAGGAAATGGAGGAGGTCCCACTGAGCACTGTAGCTGTACAGCTTTTTGTACTTTATTCCTGGCTCCATTTTTTGGGAGCTCGCAACACGCATATGAATGGAGCTCCCAGTGTGCCAGTGTTCTTCCATCGAAGAAACTCATTTTTAAAGGGGGTTGGGACAAAATTCAGGGTCACTGAGATCCGATCCCGCCCCAGACCTTACATTGATGAGTGCCGTATCAATTTCTTTCAATTGCGGCCATCGGTCCCCTTAGGCGTCAGCAAAAGTTCAGAGGCGACGGTGGGGATCGAACCCACGATCTACTAGCCGAGAGTCTGACGCCTTAACCACTCGGTTACCGCTTATACTTTATTATGATGTCTACTATGTCCAGTAGAGGGACATAATAAACTTGTCTAAGTAGAGCGCTCAACTTTGGTGGAAATTGAATCTAGTTACCTATCAAGAATTGACAAAAACTCTCTCTGTCAATGGTAGTCCGAGGGCTCGCGAAAATAGTGTGGTCTGCATCTGCAGTTAGTTCAGTGTTACACTCACATTTAACAGAGCCAAGTAGGTATATTTCGTGCAGATGAGCAGGCAGCTAATTATGATTAAAACGAAGACTGACCGCGGTGGTAAAGAATCTACTGGGGCGACTGATTTTCCGGAACCACAAGATACGAGTAATAGTAGGCTGTATAGCGGCGAAAAAACGGCTTGGTTATCTTTACCAAAGTAAAAAGTATGCTTTTTACTCCAGCTACGATAAGCCCAATACTTGACGTGGTGGTTTATGTCCGTTGTTACTATTATATTTGGTGGGAAGCCACCTGCCGCCGCTTCTTTGGCAAGCTTGTCTACCCGATTAAATTTGTTTGTATGGTGCGCTTTTATCCTCATCGTATATATTTTCGTACCTTTTTCTGAGAGTCAAAATTTTTTCGCTTGATAACTAACAAGATTTGGGCGCGGGGTCTCCTGTTCGATTTTAGGGACACGTTTTCCGTTGTAAATATTGAAGTAATATGAGGCAGTTTTATGATTTTCGCTGTGCGCGTCCAGAAAGGATGCCCGTTTGATGATTTCGAACCATCTGTATACAAAATCATAGTTGAAGGGCATATGCCTACAGGAAATGACGTCTTCGGGTTTTTCGGCTAGATCTTCCGCAGAGCAATTTATTTTTGGAGAATGAATGAGATTTTTGGTTTAGCCTTATGTCACTGCCATTAGGCCTTAAGTTTGAGGAATACGGAATGTCATAACGGATTCTTGTTATCCCGATTCTGTTGCCGTCTACGGAAGTGCTAGAGAATGCACTGCTTTTGTCACTTCGTAATGGGTGTTCATATCCTTTCAGTCATTTGCGAATAGTTTATATGAGTCATATCAAGGCTAGACGTGTGTTGAGAATGTCCTTAACTTTAAAAGTAGGTGAAGAGAGCATCCTCTAAATTGATACCGCGATGTCGGACGGATTTTTAAAAGTTAACACAGTATTCCCGAGAATACGAACGAAAATTATTTCTGCTGTAGGAAGAGAATCATTGATTCGTAGTCATTTATTAGGTATGCATATTTTTACAAATATATTAGAAAAGTTAAATCAGGAGTTTATTATCGTTTGAACTCTTAGTCGAAATTAATGTTTTGTAGTCTAAATAAGGACTAACTGTGTTTGGATAATACACCTCGTATCAGTGGTGTCTTATTTGTTATTTGCAATGACATCGGCTTTAAACGTACTTGCGTAAAGGTAGTTAAAGCAGAACGATTGGTTATGGCGTGTCAGTGTGTTTGTCGGAAAGTCAAAAAACACACCTTTGTTATCAATTCCTACAACAATTTACCTCCTTTCTGTACTTAATTGTTACGATTATATTTTTTTTTGCTTATTATATGCATACCGTTCTTAACGGAATATATAAAGAACTGAGGATAATTGCGTAGAAGACCTGCAGTATTTTTTGTAAATATTTTTAAAATAATGCGTAATTAGGAGGGCACCAGAGGGTAGAAATAAGAGACAACACGTTTTTACCCTCCTCAAAAGGATATTTGTATTCTCGTCAGATAGATTTTACGCATAGAATCACATAAAAGTAATTTTCCACTCTCTTTCGTCGCGTTGGACCGGCGACTTCCTCTAAGGGCTTTTCGTGTATAATTAATTAATACAAGGGGAAAATTAGTTTCCGAAGTGTTCTTTCATCTTTACGGTCCACTGAAAACGAATGAATCTTTGCTTAAATTCGGTTACAGCGATAATGTTCGCTTTATGTGGACGTTTTCCAGGTCCCGCTATTAAATATATTTAAGGTAGTCGAAGGGGAATTGGTTTTATTTTTTGGTGAATCGAGTCGAACTTTTTTTCACATTTTCCAATCTTTGTGCAAAGGCTTCTTCAGCTGAACTGCGGTTGTCCGTTACCGATCAGTGATCAGAGGTTCAAGGTTAGTCAATGACGCAAAAATGGGCGTGGCTTAGTTGACTGAATTTACAGACTGGGCTTGGTCAATATAATTGATTTGTAAAAACTGATGATTTATTTTTGCTTTTTTTTCCGGCACCTTTCGTTTTCTCCATGTTACAGTTTTTATCGACAATATTTGGCTCTCCAATATGAGGACCAGCCGATCTTAGAATTTTTGATGGTACTTTTGGGCTTATACTCTACTATCATTAATAATTAGTACTTCCACATGTGGTGAAAAGGATCTGCAAGTTATGTACACATGTACATACATATATTGTGTCTAAACCTAAGTTTGGTGGGCCTCAAAGTACTGGATATTCCGCTGAAGATCAGCCATCATTCACGCTAATAAATACATTCCCTCTAAAATACATTCATACTGACTAAAAACTTTCATCCTATATGTACAATTAAAATTGGGGAGGCACGGGGTTTACGCCTGTATATTCCTCCACAGATCCACTCACACAATTAAACAATTCATCTAACAAATACATTCATACAATATGTACAGATAAAATCTGAACTGGGCTATTTGATATTCCACCAGTGCCTCTTTCTTTTCACTCTAAACACAATTACCCTAAAAATCTAGCCTTTGTGAAATTTTGTGGGCCTGTGGGGTACTCTACGTTCCACCACAAACCCACACACTCATCACCCAACCCATCACGCTAATAAATACATTCATTCAATTCGATAAAAATTTTGTTGTTAGAATTATATTTTGAAATTTGTTATATAATAGTTTAAAATTTTATTGAACCAGGCCTGCCAACCGTGGAAGTCATTTCAGCCCCTACTGGTATGACCGATGGGGTTCTCGATATTGCGCCATATATATATATATATATATATATATATAATTGTTATGTGTGAGAAAACACCTTTCTTAAGAAAAGAAACGTGGACTCAACATAAGACCCGCCCGTCTGAGTATGCTCTTTACTACTACCTACTCGCTCCCTGTAAGGGGCCAACGCATGGTACTGTTCAATAACATGTGACAAACTGAGAAACCTTTCTCTACAAACGGGACAATTTCTTATAAGTAAAGGATGGAACAAGACTTAGTTAATAATGCGCACTCAGACAGCAAACATGTTTTGGACAAAAAACAATGCTTTTTACAGTTCCACGACTTGAAATATCAACGAAAAATATTCTGTTGTTTTTAATTATCAATGTAAATACGATGAATCCTTTTTAACCCAGGTTTTTGTATTTCGTTGGCTTCTACATTTAGAGATTTTACAGATTCACCCTTAAAAAATTTAAAATGTCGTAAACGAGTAGAGGACCTCCAGGAGGAAAAATGAAACTCGGAGTGCTCGAGTCTTAGACGAGTGCAAATAAAAAGTTAATGAAGCGCTTTGGGAAATGACTTAGACAAGAATGAGTTGTGATGAAATGTTTTTTTGTTTTGTTTTTGTGAGAAAGTTAATGAAAAAAAGAAATACAGACCTTAGTTGATAATTGACGAAGATGTGTAACGCATAAATACATAGTGCAAGAATAATTATAATCAATTTAATTGTTCATGAAAGTATAAATTTGTTCGATCGTATGTTGAAAAAGCGAGAGAAAATCTAAACGAGACAAAGAGTTTAAAAAGAGAAAATTCAACCAATTGGATGAGATGTGTTCGAGACAGAAGAAAATAGAGGAAGTGGGGAAAATAAATATGTTAAGAAGCAATTTAGGTTGTCAGTTATAAAATGACATTTTTTCATTTTGAGAGGGCAGATAAGAATATCTGGTGAATAAAACAACGATGTTTAATTATATATCTGAATAAAATACAATTGCAGTATATAATAGGGTACGCAGATGGCCTGGTAAGAACCATAAAAGGGAAATTCGATGTCGCTCTGTCAAATTAGAAGCAAAACGTGCTAAATATTGTAGGAAAATGGGATTAAACATAAACCCTAAGAAAACATATCTAATTCTATTTACAAGAAGAAGGAATCAAACTCTAAAAGCACTATAATAGATGAACCCTTAACTTTCTCCAAAGAAACAAAGCTATGGCATTATACTAAACCGATGACGTTAATAAATACATTCATTTGGTATGAAAAACATTTTGCTGTTACAATTATATTTTGATATTTGTTATATACTAGTTTAAATTTTTTGTCAACCAGTGCTACCAACAATGGAGTTATTTCAGCCCCCACCGGTATGACCAAAGCACTATAAAAGATGAAGCCTTAACTTTGTCCAAAGAAACGAAGTACGTACGGTATAACCTTTGACCAAAAAATAAAATATATTCTATATTCTAAAATGGTTAGTTAAGCTGTTATTGATTAGTGTCATAAGTAGGACAAATTGATTTTTTTTTTAAAATCGAAAGCAGTCTGTTTTCAGAAATGAAAGGAGGCAATGCCTCACCCTGCTTATAACCCAATCGTAACGCCATTTGACTATAAGTTTTGATGGCCAGTAACAACCAACTACGTCGAATTGTTGTCGAAGTTCTGTGCACAGGAGTTTATAAAAAAATGAGAAAAGGTGCATATTTATTTACATACTCTCAGATAGCCAGGCAGCTATAAATGCACTAATGATTTCAACTCCAAACTTGTCTGGCCTACACTGCTAATGGCTCTAGGAAACAACAAGACTACTTTAACGTGAGTTCCAGGACATGAAAGTATAGAAAGAAATGAAAAGGCCGACGTGCCAAAAAATAGGCAGTTACTACAACTAGGTGCACTGGAGTGTGTGATTCAGTTAGAACTGGAAAGGCTTGAGGAAGAAAAACTCAAACACTGAACAAAAACACCATTTATGAGGCAACCTAAGAGATTTATATATCTCTCAGAAAGGAAGGCGAAGGACCTCCTTTCTCTCAGTGGGCAGGTTTTGAGGAAACGTTGCCTCTGTACCGGCCACTGCCCTCTTAACTACCACCTAAAGAAGAAGCATGCTGACTCTATCAGGAGGAACCAGAGACATCGGCCTTCCCGGTACACCCACGGTAAGGTAAATATCCTCACACCTAAATAGGTAGGTTGTAGGGAAAAGTATACTTTCCAAAGTATGGTTATAATTTAGGAGGTTCCCCAATGATCGATATACAGGTCGCACTGGAGAAACAGATTTTTAAAATTCCCCAAACTTAAAAAATGATTAGATGTTGATTAATGAAGGTACATTATAATATTTGTTTATTTATTAATATATCCGCCGTTTATAAGTTTGAAATGGATCTGGCAGGATAATATAGAACGATAATCGTTTCCTCTTCTAAAATTCACCATTGGCCATCGTAAATTCTTAAATCTTCTAAAAAGAAAGAGAACAGAGCTTTATTTCCCAAACGATCGATATCGATTTGCTGTTCGACTGATGTACATATATAATTGAAATTATTAATCATAAAGAGTAATTTTTTATGATGAAATTAACAGATTCGTCTAAAATTTTCAAAAATCATGTCTGGAACTTTAAATTTAGAAGTATAAAAAGAATTAAAAGAAAAAATATAACACAAAGAGACATTCACGTCATATGGTTGAGTCATTTTATTTCTCTTACGAAGTTCTTATCGTTTTCGCTTCTGCTTAGTTAGAATTTTATATAATTAAAAATAAAGCAATTAAATTTAATTAACGTCTGAGAGAAGGATTTTTGTTATTTTATTGTTTTATTGTTTAAAAATTGTTTGATGAAAATCTTGAAAATTGAGTAGAAATAAGTCCCATCTGCTCTCATATAAGTTAAATTTTATATTCCCTACAAGGACCTGGTTTTCTTGATTCTATTATATTTTAAGCTTTATAATACTTGTTGAACTTTACATCTCAAAGATTATGTTATTATATGTCGAAATATGATTCTGATTTAGACGGATTGATTTTTTTATTAGTGAGACCGTTGATTCGTAATCAAGATTAAGCTTTTTGACGAGGGGCGACTAAAATGTACAATCATTTCGCAATTTTGTTCTGATTTCAACATAGGCCATAGTTTATTTAACCACAACAATGCCATTCTATGAACCATGCATTTTACTCTTGGAAATAAAGCTCACAAATCTTCCAACCACATATCCTCCTACAGACCCATCAGCTTTCTTCCGTCAATGTGAAATCTTAGAAATAATCTTTTTAAGACGCTTAATTAGTTACTCATAAAATCGTTACTGCTCACCAATTCGACTTCCGCCCTCATCTTCCATCATCTGCATTCCAGCAACGTTTCAGAGTCGATACTATCTCCTTTGCTCTAGAGAAGAAAGAGTATTGATTGGGCGAATTCCTAGATGTACCACAGGTTTTTGATAAGGCAACTGGGAATGCTTTATAAACTGAAATGCTTCCTACCCGCTCCTTATTACTGAAATTCAATCTGATGTTGCTTTAGAGCGAGGTGCCACAACGGAAGTCACAAGCAGGCATCCCGCAAGCATTCTCGTTTTCATCATTTATATTTATAATCCAGATCTACGAACACAACCTAATATCTTCATCACCCACCTACACGGATTCGCAATTCTGTCCTGTAACTCGGATCCTATCCAAGCTAGCTCCAATGTCTATCCAAGAAACCTTGTTGATCGTAGACCGGTGCAAAAATTTGAGAACAAGACTGAATGAAGAAAAATGTACCCAGTGTACATTCGCATTGAAAAAATAGTCTTGCCCTCCATTGTACATCAACAACAAAGAAATACCGACTTCAAGACTCAAGTCAAATACCTAAGACTATACCTAGATAGGAGACTGACATGGAATCCCCATACAACTCTTAACAGAGTTCAAGAGTCCCCGCACAAGTTAACAAGAGACTTGGACAACTATGCAGTCTTCTAGGACCTGAATCTATCTTGACCATCAAAACTAAGCTAACCTTATACGTAAATTTACTGCGACCACTCTGGGCACACGGAGTGGAACTGTGGGATTCTGCCAAACCATCCAACATACAGCGCATCAAATCCTTCGAATCAGGGGCGTCGGAGGCCGCAACGGTTTAGCCACGACGCTCATCATTGCACGGTAAAGATCCCGGGTTCGAATCCAGCCGCCCTGCATGCGAACCCGATACACTTAGAAATGTTTTGTTTTTTCAAAAACACCGTCACCCCGAGGTTCATATAACCTCGTAGTTAAAATACCCTCGTAAAAAAATATCCTTCCAATCAAAAGTCCTCAGAAAAATTATCAAAGTTCCCTACTACGTCACTAACCTCACTATCCACAACGAACTCAACATTTCTTTTGTCAACGAACTAATTCTAAAAGTTTCACACTGACCTCTCGATGGTAACACTACTGATCGTGCCCTCTGTACACATTCCCATCCCGAGAACCCGACCCCTAGAATGGACGATGGGCATGAGACATGTATACAACCAATACACAATAAAAACAGCTCTTTTTCTCCCAAGAATCGGAGGAGGGGATCCAAATACTTGCTGCCGTCCTCAAGCATATCGGTATATCATATCTCTCATATCGGGTGGCATTCCTATGCGCTCTCTATATGGAACCATTGAAGTGCATCCTTCATTAGGTGAGATACATCGAGCAACCTTTCTCTGTATGTCGGATATACGGTCTTTGGCCCAGAAGTAAGTGTCCTTGTGTCACCTTTGCGTGGCCTATTCTTAATCGGGTAATTTAAATGTTTCATTTTCAACATTTTCAAGCAAATCTTTGTATGCTTGGTAGTTTGCCAATATTGGGGAAAAAGTGTAAGTTGCCTTTAAAATAATTCGAAAGTTATTGCCTTTACATCTTAAACATAACAGGAACCCTTAGATCGTTAACAGACAAATTTTATAAATGAAAACTTATGTTTGTATATTTTGCCTCAAACATATAAGACTTGGTTAATGACATTACACATTATGAATAATTAATTGTACTTACACCTACCTGCGCTCAAACAGTTCAGAATATAGAAGACGGTCAGTTTCATTACAGGCGGCATTTGCTCTGTTGAACGGGAAACTTGTTTGCCACTGTAAACAAATTTTAATTATACTTAATTATTACTTTTTCACAGTTGAAATTTGATTATCAATGAAGTCTATCGTAACGGTTTAAATATTCTATAGCAACTAGATGATTAAAATAAACGAAATTACCTTTTTTCTCACTTCTGAATATCAAGTGCAGTCTCTTCGGTATCTTTAATTAAAAAAAGGTCAAGAGGTTTAGCTTCCAATTAAGGTAAGCCTCTCTTGACAATAGAATTTCGCTAAAAGCTCTAGAGTTTACAAGGTCTAAATTTCCTCGCGTAAAATTATAACCTATGTCTGAACCAACCAAAGTTCATGTCATTTATGTTAGTTCGTTATCATTTCAATTCTTGATTCTAGTAAAATTAAGGCATTTTGAAAGATTTATATTTAATCAATTTTTCTATTATTAATTTTAAATGATTATATTAGGGGACCGCTGTGGTCGAGTGGTTAGGGTGTCATTCGTATTTGCGACGGTTCTGGGTTCGAATCCCGGCACGATCCATGGAAATTCCTTTGTGAATAAGAGGGACAAAATGTTGTAAATTGGTTTTTAGTTGAGATAAAAAAGTCAATGGCACGAGCGGGATTCGAACCCACGATCTTCGGCTTGATACGCCGCTGCTCTACCACTTGAGCTATCGTGACCTCGATCCACTCGGACACTAATTTCCCATCTCAACCCCTCCTTTTGAATTTTCCCTCCTTTTTGCCATTTTCAACCTTTTTGAGACTTTTTTATCTCAACTAAAAACCTTAATTAAGTGTAATATATTAATTGGTCAAGCGGACCACGAAATTAGTGAATTTAGTTGTAAATTGGCTTGAACCGTTGTCCGCGATATTTGTACCGTCAAGTCCTCCTGTATGGAGTTTACTCGGTCTAAATTTCCTCGCGTAAAATTATAACCTATGTCTAAACCAATCAAAGTTCATGTCATTTAGTATGTTAGTGATATTCGTTATTATTTAAATTCTTGATTCTAGTAAAGGAAGGACTTTACTGAAAAGTAAGTCGATGGGGCACAGGACGTTCCTTCATAACTGTACACACGATATTCAACTATCAGGATTGATTTGGTACTCAATATTTTGTCATGGTCTCAACATTTACAGAAGACCTAAAGGTTTGAGTCACAAAAGTCAATTAATCCATTTCCAATTCTCAGAGGTGCAGAGACTATTAATATTTCAACCTAGCTATTAGGTGTGCAAAACAAAGTCACCCTCTGCTTTGTTATATTATAACCTATGTCCGGTCCCAGGACGTGCGAGAGTAGAGCGCAACGAGATGAGGACGCCCTAGTAAAGAAAGGGGCTACTGCTTAGCAATACATCTGATAGGTCCAGAGCCCTTCTGTGGTATATGGATACACGCTATTTACCTTAGACAAAAGGACAAAATGAAAATGAGAAAGCAATTGAATTTACTCATTGGACATAAACAATCCAAGAGCCGCCCAGGAAATTTTGGAAAGAAAGAAACAACTGAATGCATCTAAAGGACGAGGAAACCGGATTCTTGACAGGACACTGCAGATTGAACGGCGTCTGAAGAAGATTGGTATAACCCAACACGGCACATGCAGATTGTGCAAAAAAGCAGAGGAGACACCAACAAAACTACTAAAACGATTTACCCGCAGAAGGAAGGGTTTTGGGATGTACAGCGTAACTGTGGAAGAAATTCAACCACTGAAATCGGACCTACTAATCAAATTTTGATGAGCTAAGACTCACCGGTGTGTTGTAGGTACAGAACGGAGGATAAAATAGCTGTCAAAAGACGCAGTGTATTATTCATCCTGAACATTACATCTCACATCTTACAACATAGCTATTATCACATTAAGGTTTTTCTAATAACTACCATAGACAGTAAAACTTGTATACTTAATATAGTTTTTCCGTTCTTAAATCACCACTTCACTACCAATAAATTATGTGGCTTGATGCGCTTGAGTCATCTGGCTAGGTGTTCAACATATAACAGGTAGACTTGTTTGACGTTAACGTGTCTTTTAAGTCTTTGATTGTTAGTGTTTTCCATCTCGAGCGTCCATCTAGAATCATAACAAGGTACTTCGGTTGGCGAATGTAATTTCAAGATAGTTAAGGTAGTCTGGTCTGATTTGAATTTTCCGGTTGGTGAAGTTCAGAGGATTTTTCTCAATTTTGTCATCCATAGCGTTGTTCACTATACGAGTCGGTTGGGCATTACTTTCTCCAACTGCTATAATTGTCTACGTTGCCGTAGTATTTGCCTAGTTTTATGGTAGATCGCTAATGAAGAGCAGAGGAGAAGGCATAGTACACTGCCTTGTGGCTCTTCATCATGGATCGGGTTGAGTTCCAAGGCCTCTTCTTGCTTAATTCGGAAGTACCTGTCAGCAAGGTAAGATTAGATACCTTTAGGTGGAATTAAGTTTTTATATTTTATGTGAGACCTTTTATTTTATTTGTGATGCCAGATCGTATGCTTTAGCCACATCTGAGAAAAGAGCCGAGCATACTTTTTTCAAGTGCTTCTTGGATGACTCGAGTGATTCGGTGGCCAATCGTACAATGTTGGCGTCGAAAGCCAAACTGGCGGTCGGGCATTAGTTTTTTATACATAATGATTATACTTACAAGTAGGAACTTTTCTAATAATTTGGAAAATGAAATCAGTAGGGCCTGTATGGTCTGAGCTCGGCAGTTCAGAGACCATGTTGACATTAGCGATCTTTTTGGTACAGGTGAAGGCATTGATGATCCCCGTCAACTGGATCACTGCTTTTTTTAGGCAATTCCTTGAGAATCCGACCAGTTATTAGGTCGTATCCAGGTTTTGGGGTTTATTTCAGTCCTGGTAATTTTTTTTGACTGTTTGATAGTCACTGCAGGGATTTTGTTGTCGAGATCAATAGGGCTTATAAAATACTCGGATTTATAAGAAGAACGAGTAGTGATTTTGTAGATCCCCCCATAATAAAATTACTATTCTGTTCAATGGTCAGTCTCATGTTGGAATATGGCTATTTAGTTTGCATTAACTTTTGAAGTCAGAGTTACGTTATTCATTTACGAAATGTTAATTTTGTAGAAAAGTAGATACACTATAGGCTTGTTTAATAAATATATGGATAATTCCTTTTTTTGACAGGTTGTTCAAAAATTATTTTCTGTGTGTTCCTCAAAGTCAGATCATTCATGCTGCTATGATTTCTTTACAAATCGAAAGGTTTTGTTTTTAATTAGACATTAACTTGTCATGAAGGATGGGGGAAAGATGCCTAACTCAATCGACACGTTACAATGGAGGATGATTAATAATTTCAAGGTGGTTTAATTAAAATGGTTTTCTTCAAGACAAATTTTCCTACTCTCTCCTTTCAAACTGGGAGGCCATAACTGCAAAGAAATGAGTCAAAAGAAATTTGTCTACTCTCCCCCAACTTTGCTCATTCATCATTCTTACTTTTTTCCACCGAAGATTAACTCGGACAAAAGGGTAAAAGCCAAATTCATGAATCAAAAATTGATATGAAGAAAATAGTGTTTTAATTTTGTCCACTTGTAAGGTTGAAATCAATGTTAAAGCGGCATATATCGAATCAATCAATTCAGCTGATTAATATCTCAGAAAAACACACAGAAATAGAAACATCAAATTTTTCATTAATAATAGGTTACTTCCGTCAGCCCCCAGGCTCTCCTCTATGACAGGAATTATCTTACTTTAGTTACTTAATACTCCGTGTCCTTAGCTGTTATGTTTATACTCTCCGCCATACGTGTAAAAAGGGACCTAGTTAATATCTGAATTTCCTCCTTACTATAGGTGTTTAAAAATTCGTGGTTGAAAGTAATTGAAAGTAATTCTGTGTAAAAAAAGACATTATTAAGCTGGGCGCACACTAGTCGGTGGTGCGGCGAGGAGCGGAATTATGAAGGCCCGCACGCTATGTAGGAATTTCTCTCGGCCGCCTTGGTCGAAATTTCACCCTCCATCTTGCTAGCGCTGCGGTTTAGTGTTGATTTTGCATTTCCAGGGGTCACGTCACAATCGTTGGCTTCGTCTTTACAAATATGGCGTCCGAGGGCAGCCGAATATACACGAACTCAACGTTTTCCGACCGCCCCGGCGCACACTAGCCCGGTAGGTCGGCGAGGAGCCGGCTTCCAGAAGTCTAGCAACTTCCTCCGGCTCAGAGCCGCGCCGCGCCACCGACCTAGTGTGCGCCCAGCTTTAGACTGAAATATCTTTTCTGTTTTCAATGAATGTATTGATACCGGTGAGTCTAGCCGATGTGAAAAATTATGCTGGAGAGAATGACATACTGCTGGACTACATGACCGACAAACCGCACGAAATAAAATCGTCGGTATATGAAGGAAATGGGAAAAAATACATTTTTTCTTTCAAAAAAGATTCTATGGTATGGAATCGCTGGATAGGCAGACACGTGGGTATATCCTCGATAAAGAAAGCCACGGAGAAGCCCTTTATGCTGCGCACAAATATCTGTAAAACACATATTAACACAGCACGAGAAATTATCGCTGCAAAGAATAAGTTGTGCACTGCCTGCAGAAATGTGTGGTGTTTAGTGACGTTAGTTAATGATTATTTGGAGATCGTGAGATGCGGTCTGGTGTGACGTAGGCTTAGAAAAACATTTTCTTTATAGTGCCATATTTCGAGCTTTGTTGAGATCATCTTCAGGGTCTTGTATTGCCTGCATTTCAACAAAAAGGTTCTCTGATTGATAGCCGATGAAAGTTTCTTTTCATTGCTGGCGATGTCCTTCACGATACTCTTTGCTTGGTATCCATATGTAGTTGAAATCTGTTCATAGAATCCCATGTTCTTCGTTCTTCTCGTGTAGAAATGTGTAGTGTTTCGTGACCGTTAGTTAATGATTATCATCGAAAACCATACGTCTTTTCTAAACCTACGTCACAGCAGACCGCATCTCACGATCTGCAGGAATTAAACAACTTTTAAAGCACAGTAATGGCTATAATAAGAGGTTGATTCAACACCTGAAGCATATTATTCGTATATAGGGAGCCATGGTGAGTTAAAATAATATCCTTAATTTGACAGAATGTATTTAAAATTTTAGTATGTTTGTGATGGAATATCGATACCCATAGACACCCAAAGTTCTTTAAGTTTATTTAAATTTGCAGTGTGATAGAGGTGTGTGCATTCATTGTCTTAACATCAAAAACCCCGGTGACTACCCAGTTGTGTGAATGTAATTATTTCCATGAGTGGTTAAGTATGAACACGACCGTGTGTAAAATCGAGTACCCACAGACGCACCAAAGTAGTCTAGGTTATTCAGTTTTCTATACATTTGCCGTGTCATAAGGGTGTAGTCACTGGCGTAATATATTTTTTATAATCTATTTGTAATAAAGATTTGTACATATACATTTTGTAACGACAGTACGTTTTTCTTTTTACACTGTCACTAATACCCGGAGGATACATCATACATACCATGTATGCCAGCCCATGCTGGCTCTCAGTGTGAGGGATTAAGGGACAAGGTCTCGAGACCAGGGGTTGGAATGTGTAATGAGGACTAAGAGGATTAGTTTAAATTAGAATAGTAAATGCTTCATTTTTACTCTGAGGGAATGTATTTATTGGCGTGAATGAAAGCGTCCTCCCAAATGTAGTTGTAACTTTAGCGTAGTTGTAAGGATGGGGTGTCAGCAGTATATCGAACAATATTGAGATCCACTAACTTAGATTAAGTAATCGTTTTAATAGTACGAATGTGAATTTTTATCGACTCAGGACATTTTAATCATCACAAAAATGCGAGATGGACGTGATGATCCGGCAATAGCCTTACCTGCTAGCTGGTCGAAAAAACCATACTTTTATTTATTTATCCAAACCTTTAGAATAAAGCTTTCAGTTTTTGGATTTTTTCGTAAAAAAAGCGGCTTAATAAATTTCAGTTTTGAATTAACTATACATAGATTCTTTTTCAATCAAGTATCTTTTTCCAGTTAATTATGAAAATCTAATTATACTAATTAAAACCAACTTTTCGTTACTTTGTGCCGTTCACTAAATATGACATTTAGTCATTGAAATATTAAAATGTTGCCTTCACACTTTGAACTAAATTTTCAGTGTGAATAGAAAAATGACATAACAATTGCAGACCGCATAAATCATTTTATAACATTTTCTTATAAAACAAATTCATCGCTTATGTTTTCAAGTGTTCTGAATGCGTTTTATTTGTGAAGCTAGAGCTTTTTCTGTCGATGTATTTTTCCAGTGCGAAATAGAACATTGAGCGCACAAAAGGAGAGAGATTAGTCGACTGGAAATCGGATTGAACATCCCAACGTAAATGTAAATGTTTCGTTCAGAAAAAAGTACACAAGATTGAATTTCGCTTCTATACATGTATTTATAAGCGGCGTAGCGGTCGGGCTTTCAATTTTGTTTACATTCTACGTTCCGTGTATCCAGGCGAAAAAAAATATATTAAACTAGCTGTACAACCCTGTATTGTCCAGGAGGATAATATTTTTTTTAAAATTATTTTGAGTTTGTATTGCTATTGCTAGATTCGATTACATACCCATATAGATTTAATGAACACAATTGAATAAATTATAATTTTTTTTTTACAATGGATACCAGGAACTGGAGAAGTTCCCTCCTGAGCACTGCAGCTGTTCAGCTTATTGTACTTTATCCCTGGCTCCATATTTTGAGGGCTCGCAACACAAGTGTGAATTTGAGCCCCCGGTGTTCTTCCATCGAAGAAACTCATTTTTGAAGGGGGTTGGGACCAAATTCAGGGTCGCTGAGATCTGATCCCGCCCCAGACCTTACATTGATGAGTGGCGTGTCAATTTCTTTCAATTGCAGCCACCGGTCCCCTTAGGCGTCAGAAAAAGTCCAGAGGCGACGGTGGGGATCGAACCACGACCGCGGGCTCTACTAGCCGAGAGTCTGACGCCTTAACCACTCGGCTACCGCTAATATTACTACGTTTATATTTCAGCGGTCAATTGACCAAGTTACTTCTTTCAATTAATTATTCTTTTTATGTAAGGTTTTTGGTTGAGATAAAAAGTCAATGTCAAGAGCGGGATTCGAACCCACGACCTTCGGCTAAATACGCCGCTCCTCTACCACTTGAGCTATCGTGACTTCGATCCACCCGGATACCAACTTCCCATCTCAACCTATCTTTCGAATTTTCCCTCCTTTTAGAGCAGCGGCGTTTTTAGCCGAAGGTCGTGGGTCCATATCCTGCACGTGTCACTAACGTTTTCATTTCAACCAATACCTTACATAAAGATTAATTATTTATAACATTTATAACTCATCCACCTCAGATTGGACTACATGGCTTTGGGATGGAAATAATTGACAATTCATCGTTCTATTTGTAATAATGTCTTCGGGTTTCTGGGGGCCAAATTATTTCTTAGAGGGTCTTTCAATGGCTTATAAGGTTATTGCAAATAATTAATTCTTGGAATGGAATTAAATAATTTTTATTGGTTTCATTGCCCTATAAAATGTTATTTTTGAGCGGAACAATTCAATTTTTTTAAATTTATTTCTGCGACGGAAGTTAACATGTTTCCGTTTATTTTGTGTCTTAAAATTTCTGTTATTAATCTAGCCGGATGTTGAATATCCGTGGAATTATTTGTTCAGTGAGCTTTCATTTGCTCCCTAAGAAGCAAATTGGACGTTTCGCATGGATTCATTTGCTTTTTCTGTTATTTTTTTTCGTACGTGTATAAAAATTAGTTGTCGTTGTAGGTTTGTGATGTTTTGTATGTTTCCCAGTAAGGTATACATCTCCCCTATTTTTATGGTGAATTGGGTTAAAGTATTCGGATTGCCATCATAAATTGGAATTAATTTTATGTCTGACGTACTTGCTATTTTTTTATTTATTTACTATTGCGTTAAGTTTCTATTTGTTAGAAACTTGTTAAAATATGTTGAACACAATTTGTCTGTCTTACAATAGTACTGTAAGATGTACCATGTATGTTTCCTTCCACGGTCGTCTTGAGATTGTTGATGTACGAAGATTGTGGAAACATTAGAGTTAGATAAATCAAGTAATGAAATAAACGTTTGCAAAAAGGATGCACCTTCTTGTATTTTTGACCTTTAATAGAAACAGGTAGATGACGGTCAGGCGATATATGACTAAACACACCCTGTATATGTATAAGATACATAACTGTCATCCTCCGTATCCGAAACGCAGTCCTCAATCGGCTCTTGAATTCTTCAACTTGTAGTTTCGCACGGTAAAAACGTTATGTTTATGATGCGTTGCATGTATATATTATTTATGGGCCGACAAACATCAAGTACTCATCGCCGACCTTTGCCGCTTCAAACGGATAATGTCGGCAACGCGGTGTGCTTGGTGAATAGACGAGTGGAATCCGAAATTGGTGATTTCGGATATTATTTAAGGGTTCCATGATGGCGCGTAGGCGAAAAAGAAAAAGCTTTTCAAGTACTTTGCCGAGTGTAAGGATAAGGGCGATTTGAGAAGGCGAGGTGAGTAGGTTTTTTAGGTTAGGAATCATACATATGGAGGAGAACCTCCAAAGGCAGAGGAAGTAGGTGGTTGTAATGCCAGCAGAGATGCAATAAATAGTATTGCTTTTTTGGGAATTTGATGAAGTATATTAAAGGTAAAACAGAAATCTCCCGGTTGTCTTCGGATGCATAACGCATAATTATAAATTCGCCAGTAATTCAATATACAATTACAGCAATTTTCATATTCAATTTTAATGAAAAACATTCCAATTTAATTTCTGACTCATGAGAGTTTAGGTTATTTCTCCGTTCTTATTGGGTCAAGAGATTTTATTATAATTAATTAAGCTTTAATGTAGCAGGAGCTTTACTTTGTTATGGGTCATGTAATAACTAAACGACTATAATTAATTACGTTCCAAAACTCCTCAATATAAAGCGTTATATTAATATTTTATGAAATTCTGCTGCAATTAATCTAGGTAATATGTATGAAATGTTTACTCTTTGAAATAATACAATAAACCCATTTACTTGGTTATATAGTTTTTATGTTGCATGTATTTATGTATTATTTATGAGCCGAAGAGCATCAAGAGGTCATCGCCGGCCCTGTGCGCTTTAAACGGAAAATTCTTCTTTTTTCGCGCATCATTGACACTGACTTTCTCATATTTTGTTGCCTGTCTTCTTAGCTTGCTAACCTTCAAAGGTCTAAGGTTGCCTGTTCCTATGTCCGTTTCCGGACTTACACAGGATAGCTTGCTAACCTCTCGAAGGAACCTTAGGTTGTCAGATGGCTGTTAGAGAACAAGAAAAACATAAACACATAAAGATTTTCACGGTTCCCACCTCCCCCGGAAACACAGCTAGCGACGGATGCCCTCCCCCCGGCTGAAACACCTGGAAACTCGCCATGGCCTGGCGACAGACAACACCCCCGAAAACAAGAAAAGCTGGAAGCGCCCGTCCGGGGTCAGACAATCTGATGACATTCACTCCCCCAGAGTGCTCCATGTTCCTCGGGGCGGGTTTAATCTCTCCATTCGTGCTAATAAATTACTTCCCATTTCCTGACGACACACTCTCATCCCAGAGTACTCGCTATTCCTCGGAGGGGGATCGTACCCTTATTGACGCTAATAATTTACATTCCCACCAACACATAAACATATACTAAATTACTCAAAAATGAGTAGGGATATTTGTAATTTATTCTTATTCTATTAATTTTAATTAAATTAACCGATATATTCTTGTCAGTTGGATAAAACAACGTAGGAAATGCAAACCAAAAACAAACAAATGTTAATCCTTATTTTTAATAACGGATGTACTTAAGATTAGTAAACATGAAGATACTCATTTTGTAAACAAACACCTTTTCTAGTCTTTCCACCTTTTGAATCCAGTTGGATTCTCTTTAACCATGGAAAGACATCATCTTGAACCAGAAATTCGCAATATTATTGTGAGAATGAATTATCGAGGTCACCGGCAAGTGGATGTGCAGATGCAGTTCCCCAGAGCGTGGTCTCCCGGGCTTTAGCCCGATTCCGAGAAGCTGAAAGTGCCAATAGGAGGCCTGATAGTGGATCTCAACACATTACGACGCTAAGGGAGGACAGAAATATTGTCATTGCTGCAAGACGGAACCTTTTCCATACCCCCTCAAATCCAGATGGTTTGGCAAGGCCTTTATCAACACAAACGATTCCTAATAGTTTGTGGGAAGTTGGCCTCACACCGTATGCGACTTTGATACGACCTGTAGCAACAGCCCGCCACCAGCAACTCAGGAGAATATGGTGCAGCGAGCGCCTATTGGACACCAATTAGAATGCTATCATGTTTACTTATAAGTCGCGTTTCTGTCAGTACTGTGATAGCAGGTGCCGAAGAGTCAACCGAGAATAGGAGAAGCGTCTAATGTCCCAGTTCATGTATCCTTCAGTTCAATTTGGAAAAGGCGGTGTAATGGTCTGTGCTGGGATTTACACTGGAGGATGAACTGGACTCCATAGTGTTGGTGGCAACCTCACCGCAGAACGATTGTCCAAGAAATTATCGAGGAATACATCCTTCAAACCAGGGATCTCATTAGCAAGGATTTTCAATTTCTGGATGTCAATGCCAGACCTCATAGAGGCAAATTTGTTCATAAATGGTTAAAATAACTGGGAATTTCCCATCTGCCTTTCCTCCATTTTCTCCACATGCGCGGGATGCATTGCAGAGAAGGCTTTTCGATCACCATTCGCAGCAGGTTGATCTGCAACAACTGAATGCAGCGTTGCAACATCTATGGAGTGAAATTCCTTATGAAAATAGTGACAACCATATTAACAATATTTGCCTAACAGGCGCACAGAGGTTTTAGCTTACAGAGGATATTATACACGGTATTATTTATTTAAAATATTATTGTGTCCAATAAACAAAATTATGGAATTAAAACCTTTTATTTTGTTATATGCATATTGTTATATGCTATTTGCATTATAAGTATGCAGTTTACATATATTTAAAACCTTTTATGTCCCTGAGGTACTGAAACAACGATCGCTGCCATATGATAATACCACGCGTAGGTCAGCAGGAACTCCATAACTCCTCCTGCACGCTTCTAGTTTTTTCCATTGTAAAAGCTGAATGTTTAATCTTTCGGTACATATTGGGCACTGACGCGGTCTTCTTTCTAGCCACCAAGTGTTCTGTGTAAGTCTAGTATGACCTATGCGTAACCTGGTAAGTAGTCCCTTCTCGAATCAGACTCCGCGGACCATGTTTTTATGTTGTCTTGTGACCGGGAATTTTTCAAAATATCCATTACGTATTATAAATAATAAATTAAATGCCAATTATTTATGATAAAGTTAAACCGGTTGTTTTGTTCTAAAGAGGAGAGAAAAAGTAAAGTAGCGATTATCTATTTGCTTACCTGCCGCTGTCTGTTGCGGCTATTGAGTAAATTAGTTTTTTCTACTATAGCCGAGAGGAGAAAACAATGAATAAGGTAGTTCGGGGAAGATAAACAAGTTTAACCGATGGAGAGAATAAATTGTTGCTAATTAGTTTCCAGGCTCCTCGCGTCGAAAAGTTTACGATTTATAGCGGATGCAAGTTCACCCAGCGGAAATACGGTTCGACCTGATACTTCGAGAATGGAGTTGTGGGCTTTAATTTGGTTCAAATAAAAAATTCACTATTGACAAAAATCCTTAGAAATATGGAATCTAACTGAAAATACTTTAATGTAAAAACACACATTATAAGATCAAAGGAGGCCAATTAAGATAAGGCCAAGTATCAAAAATACTAGTTTTAAACACTAATTAAAAGATTGCATTTTAAAAGGTTTATTATTTTATTATTCTTTGTTTATATACATTTTTTTTCCAAGGGTATCTAGTAGGAGGTGGGTAAATAGGTTTAATATGATAATTTTACATAATAATGTTTCCTGATGTACTTTTTTTACATTATGCATTATTGTTTTTAAATTATTATTTTTTAATTTATTCATAATTATTCTTAATAATTACCTTAATTTTAAATAAAATATAAATAAAAAGTATAAAATTGGCAACGTATCTCATGGTTGTATACTTTCCAGTGGTTATAATTTTGGAATTCGAACAACCTTTGTGTGTTTATGTTTTAAAAGGTATATTTATTATTCTTATTCTTACTTTTATTTTTTTTTATTTTAAATTAATGATCATTGGTCTGCCTAACCTGGCACTGTGTTAGTATGTGTGATTCCGTTAAGTCAATTCTATTTTATGAGTGAAATGTTCATTTAACAGAATAACACACATTAATGTATGATTACAATTATTTATTGGGTTGTATTTTTGTGTTTTGGAATGAAAGAAAAAAAAATTTTGGCTGGTCGTCGCCAGCCCTCAATTCGTTTCCTGTCTTTTCGCGTGTTACTATTCTAAATTTATTTTCACGGTTCTCAGAGTACTCGATATTCCTCGGGCGGGATTAAACCACCCCTTCCTTTCACGCTAATAAATTTCGTTCATTCCAATCAATTAATATAAACACTATAAAGAACCAGCACAAACAGTATATACATTTACAAATCATTATAGCCCTGAGCTACCCAACAGTGATTTGTTCCCGCCTCAAGACTAATCACAGGTTCGTAGACATATCAAAATATTTCTTATAAACGTCAAGCCTTCTGCAATCGAAAATGTGCTCGACCATTATTTTATGCTTCCATAACTGACACGTACGCGGTCGCTTTCCGGCCAAAAGCTGCCCGTGAGTTGTTCGTTCGTTATTACTTATGCGCAGTCTTGTCAGTATGGCCTTCTCCGTTTTTGACCCCTTCATCGACCTGGGCCCGACGGTTTCTTAACCTGCCAAAGTTTAGCAGGGCTATTTCTGTTTTCACGAGCGCAGGTCTTTTCCATTCTCGTTTTGCTCTATTTGAAATGAATATACTGATGGACAAAATTAACGCACCATTAAATTTTAATGTATTTAGGTTTATTCATATTTTCGTACCAAAAATATATTTGGTTGTAAAAAGACCTGTTGGTAGATAGAGCAGTTGGCTGAGATCCGGGGACGTGAGTCGGATGACTCTACATCGGTTGAAGGACTCTGGCGCCGTAGTTGGCCTAGTGCAGCGGTTTGCCTGTAGCCGAGTCGGCTTTATTGAGAAGGCGAGTTCGACAAGCTGAGAGTACCCTTGTCATCGTCGTAGATGCTTCATTAGCGATAAGCGAGAACTCGTCGGGTTGACGAGTCTGCTGTCATTGTCGATTAGTGTCGGGTAGACGAGTCTTGAGGTATAAGTAAGACCTCATCGGGTTAACAAATCTGAAGGTATGAGTGAGACCTCGTCGGGTTAACAAATCTGAAGGTATGAGTGAGACCTCGTCGGGTTGACGAGTCTGAAGCCGGTGGGGCAGTGCCCCTTCTTTATACGCACTGGTTCTGCTCTGATTCGCTGCAGTGTGGAGGGCGAGACCATTCCAGAACCGGTAGTGACACCTACGGGTATCCTGGTAACAGTAGTTTCCCACTACACAGTTCCCCCCATGGGCGACTTCTTCAAGATGCGGACCAATGTTGTTGTGTGACGTGTTCTTCTAGTAAGTTCCTCCCCGTCCCTAAATTATTATCGGGAGCATGATCACGTCGAGGTCACCAGTTTAGCCACAACTTGTCTACCCGTCGAGCAGTCACTGTGTTATGATCGGGGTTTCGCCGTCGTATTCGTCGCACAAGCTGGCCCCAAGTGTGTTCGATTCGGTTCAAATCAGCACTTCGAGCTGACCACAACAAGCACTCAATTCCAACCACATTCAGGTAGTCATCCACAATGCGGGCTGTATGGGGCCTGGCATTACCATACATTAGCAAGAATCTCTCACCGATGTGGTGGGAGGCAAATTACACTACATGTTCTTCGATTATGTTTTGCAAGTACCTCTGTGAATTTAGAGATTTTCATCGCACACCAACCAATTTGGTGCGGGCATCCAAGGAAATGCCGTTTCAGAACATCAATGACCCACGGTGGAATGCCACCGGAAGAACCATACAGCATGGGAAGTATCTTTCCCCTGAGCGTCTCCATATGAAATTACGCTCATCTGAAGATTTGAGGCCAACTCTCACCTGATCTTTAAAGAGAACTCGACCCCAATCTTCTAATATCCAACTCACATGTTCCCATGCGAATTGAAGTCTGGGCATTTTCTGAGCTGTTGTAAGAAGTCCACTAGCTGAGTGCCGGGCCCTGAGGTTATTTTCATTGAGCCTTCTTCTTACCGACCAAGAGAAAATCGAAACATTTCGGACTTGTGTAATCAGATTTCATATCTCATTTCGTAGAGCCTGATGACGGATGAGTCTCTCTCTCGTCTATAGAACTAGGTCGTCCCTGTCGTATCCTTCTAATGTCTCTCTGAAGTCCTGTCCTGTTTCTCTGAAGCGCCGAAGAACCGTTCCTATTGTAGAGTGAATTACACTCAGTCTCCTGGTGACTTCACGCTGGCTGCCTCCTTTTTCTAATAATGTTATGAACCTGACACTCTCATACTCGCCAAATGCCTGACTGGAGCGATTAAAAAAGATGTAGGAATAAGAACAATATCAAATGAAATCAACAAAGGAAATGGTTAATTGAAAGAGATCTTTAGGAGTAGCAGAATGGAAGGGCACGATGCTACTTTTTGTGCAAATGGGATTAGTCAGTAGACAAGTAAACAAAGGAAGTAAACAAAGCACTATTTACTGTTTACTTTGACTACCATAGCTCCTCATTACCTGTAACTGATGTAGAAAGGCAATGGATCCGATTTTAAACTAAATAAATTGGGAGGTGCCTTAAAGTTGTCCGTCAGTTTTTTTAAAAATCCATTGGGCGTACAGGATGGGAAGCGTCGAGGGGTCTTTCGTCGGCTTCTTTGTTCCCGGTTATCCCTATATTGCCGGGAACCCATGCCAGCACGACCTTCTTCCCATCTGCGTCGATCCCTTTTAACTGTTCGTTTATCTTATTTATTAGTTAATTAATCTTTAAGTAAGGTATTGGTTGAGATAAAAAATCTAAATCATCTCTAGATAAATAATCTCGTGGCACTTACGTTTTTATCTCAACCACTACCTTACTTAAAGATTAATTAATTGAAAAGAATTTCTTTGGTCAATCGGACCACGAACCCTAATCAATTTAATAACCAAAATAAAGTATTCTTCTCTAAAGCTCTCCGTGGTGATTTCATTTGTCGCCGAGAATCAAATAGATTACACATTGAAAAATGGCAAAAAGGAGGGAAAATTCAAAGGGTGGGGCTGAGATGGAAGTTGGTGTCCGAGTGGATCGAAGTCACGATAGCTCAAGTGGTAGAGCAGCGGCGTATTTAGCCGAAGGTCATTGGTTCGAATCCCGCTCGTGACACTGACTTTTTTTATCTCAACCAATACCTTACTTAAAGATTAATTAATTGAAAAGAATTTCTTTGGTCAAGATAAAAGAACAGTTAAAAGGGATCGATGCAGCTGGGAAGAAGGTCGTGTTGGCATGGGTTCCCGGCCACATATGGATAGCCGGGAACGAAGAAGCAGACAGGGCGGCCAAAGGAGCCGCTGGAAGGCCCCACGACGCTTCCCAACCTATTCGCCCAGCGGACCTAAAACTACTAATGTCAAACTCATTAAAAAAGAATGGGAAAACTGCTGGGCTCGAAGAAATAGAATTAACCCTGCCAAACTGTGGCAGGTTAAGAAAGAAGTCGGTCCCTTGTGCACGGAGAACGGTTCGAAAAGGGAAAAGGCCATACTGACAACACTACGCATAGGTCATACAAGAATAACGCACGGGCACCTTCTGGCCGGAAAGCGACCGCGGAGGTGCTCGTTATGCAAAGATGGAATAACGGTCGAGCACCTCTTCAAGTGCAGAAGGCTTGATGTTTATAGACAATATTTTGGCATTTCATCGAACCTGTGCGTAGTCTTGAGGCACGGCAGCGGGCACAGATCGCTGTTCCGGTACCTCAGGGCTATAGGGATTTTTAAATGTATATAGTTTGTTTATGCGTGTTTGTGCTGTGTCTGTGTTTGACTTTATGTTAATTTATTGGAATGAATGTAATTTATTACCATGAAAGGAAGGGGTGATTTAACCGATCGAGTACTCTGGGGTGAGTGTGTGACGTCTGGAGAGTAAAAGTAAGTAATTAGCGAGAGTGGAAAGGGTTCAACCCCGCCCCGAGGAATATCGAGTTCTCTGGGGGAGTGAAAGTAACCAGACCTCTATGTTTCTATCGAGCGTTGTGTTTGTGTTAATTTATCGGAATGAATGTAATTTATTAGCGTGAAAGGAAGGGGTTGCTTATAACCCCGCCCCGAGGAATAACAAGTACTCTGGGGTGAGTGTATGACGTCTGGAGAGTAAAAGTAATTTATTAGCGTGAAAGGAAGGGGTTGCTTATAACCCCGCCCCGAGGAATATCGAGTACTCTGGGGGAATGAATGTGACCAGACATCTATGTTTGTGGTGATGTATATATATGTATTGTATGTTTTGTTTTTATTCTGTATTTGACAACCTGAGGTACAAACGAGAAACTAGCATTCTAGAATATCAACGTAGTATATATATCTGAAATCAGAGAGTCAGTAACCAGATCGAGACGCTCAAATGGCTGCAGTTTAAAACAAAATATGCGCGAAAGAAAAGAAAAAGATGGAAAACACGCAGAGGGCCGGCGATGACCTCAGCTGTTTGTCGGCCAATAAACTTCCCACTTATATATTTGGTCAATCGGACCATCCCGAAACTTATTTATTAGACTTGTTATTAGGATTCAAGGTCCACAGAGGCTCTTCTCTTGAATTTTTGGACCGGGCTGAGCAAATCGGTGCATAAAAAAGCTGTGGTTTTTATTGTTAATCAGGCACAGCGCGAGGGATATTCCATTTTGTGTGCACGATCTCGGCTGATGGAGTTACAATTTTTTAATTTCTCACTACGTGTGCACGGCACACTCCACACTCAACCCTTAAAAAAATATTAAAAATTATTTTAAAATCTTTTAAAAACTATTCGAACTATAATGAGCGATTCGACCAGAGGAACAAAGGACCGGGAAAGAATAATAGGCAGGGGTAAGGGATTAAAAATTAGTTTTTGAACGAGTTGAAAAAGTTGAAAGTTTGTCGAGAACTAATTGAAGACGACCCTTGGGAAAGAGTCGAACGGAGCCATAGTCCCTTTGTCTCTTCCGCTTTAGATCATTAGAACTTAAGTGGCACCCATTTCGGTCAACTCGCACTACAAATGACTTCAAGTGGTTTGAGACGAGTTAACACAGTGCTCGTTCAGAACCACACCCGCCTCTCGGCGCACATTTATCGGCTTAAGATTCTATTGAATTGAATGAAAAGAGGAATTTCTCGATTGAAGAAGAAATAGTAATTTCATTAAGTTTTATTTGTGTCAAGTTATATTTTTACATTTTTGTAAAATTGTGGCATTATTTTATTACTATGCATATTTACCTAGTATTTCAATCCATTAAAATCTCGTTCAAGCATAACTGGAGAAAATTTCACCACTTCGATTTTGTGATCAATTTACAAATAAATCATTGCTCTTTGATAAATTAATTAATGATAAGCTAAACTGTCTTCCCTTGGTTTTCATTGTTTCTCCTTAAATTCGTTAGCTCGCTTTGTAATTAATAGGCAATACTGCGTTAAATTAAATTCAGCTCCATCCTCTTATTTTTAGGTTACGTCTACCTCAGGAGTACCGCAAGGATCATGTATTTGACCTCTTCTTTTTTGTTTATATATTGATATAATATCAGCTTTTGATGATGTCAAATTTCTACCTTAAACTGTCGGTCTAAATTTTTTTAGAATAGTTGACAATTGTGATGCCAATATGCTGCAGTTAAAAATTGATGCAATGATAATTCTCTAAAATCGAACATTGCCAGATGCAATACAATTAGTCATTTCAAGGGTAATAAAAAAGTAGTTTTTATACAAAATATATGATATCCCCTACAAAGGGACAATAGCTTTTTAAAAAGATATTTCCTACTCACTGTGAGTGAGACTCCACCAGTTATCTTTTCTAGGGTCAATAGCTGTAGTGATCTTGGTGTCCTGTTTGCCACATCTTTCATTTGTAAATCACATTGCCGTCATTAAGCAAAAATCATTAAAATATTAGGCTTTATTAATAGAGATACCAAGCACTTTAGTGATAGAGATAGCCACGCCGTGTGCAACCGGTGGTTATGTGACCCGGTTCATCCACGCCCTCCGCATGAGGGCCAATTCAATGGGCACCAGTGAGGCGTTGAGAAGCGCAGTGTGCCGGCCAAATGTAGATGTGGGGCCGGCAATGAGACGCTCTGTCACGTTCTCTCGACGTGCCCAGAGAATCACTCTAAAATAGTGAGGAGGCACGATGAGTGCCTCCAGGTCCTCGTCGCCGGTCTTCGTGACTCGGGCTTTCAGGTCGCGGTCGAGGCTCCCCACCGGGCACCGGACGGGTCTCGTCTCTGGCCGGATGTCGTTGCCACCGACGAGGATGGGATAGTTATCCTAGACCTCGCGGTGGCGTATGATACTGCGGGCGCGGTGGCAGACCTCAAAGCGGAGAAATATGGGGTACTGATGGAAGCCCTCACAGAACTGCACGTAAAATGCCAATTTGTGGCAGCCGGTGTGGTAGTGTATGCAAGATGCATACTTGGGTGTACAGAGGCGACGCTCAGAGACCTTGGCATAAAAGAATTGCCGAGGCTGCTCCTCCCTCTCCCCGGCGTTGAGGTCTTCGCTGTCCATTCCCTGCGGCCATATGGAGCGTAGCTTCCCAGCGGCCAGTCCAGCGGCACCGGCTGTTGAGCGAGCCAACTAAAACGACGGACCTGGCTTTTTGACGTGACAGACGTTTGGACCCGTGGTTCGGACGAAGGAGGTTAGTAGGGGATCTGCACCTAGGGATGTGAAAACCGGTAAAGTCCGGAAATAGGTTAAATTTTTAGTTTGATCAGGAAAAAATGTTCAGTCAATTAAAAATGGTTTTTGCTCTTTCTCGGGAACACAACTTGAACCTGCTTCTATGATGGTCTCCTTATTACGAATCCTAGTCTGTTGGATTTGAGAAGGTTTAAAATATGTAAATAACTTAATAAATAAGATGTTGCTAAAGCATTTGACTCTATTAGCTGTCTTTTCTGATGACCCTATTTGTAGGTTATGCCAACGACAAGGAAGTCACCCATATTGTTTTCGAATCTGTCACCTCTGACCTTGAGTACACCAAAAAACGCCCAAATAATTGGCAGAGTTACACCGGAGCGAAATAAAAATAAAAGGAAAGGGAAGGAAAGGAAAACAACTCAACATAATTGTAATAAACACCTTTATTGGCGATTCAGAGAAATAATCAACATAAAAAGGAACAACCTTCGGGTTAGCGGACTTACGGAACAGGGGAATAGGACAAGGCGACAAGCGTGTTCAGCGGCGGTAGGGCGAGCACTCCTACCTTATGATCGCTTATGCCCCTCTCCTTTCTTCTCTTTTCAACCATGTCCGGGTTTGGATCTGTGACAAATATCAAGCAACAGCTGAATGGAGACAAATCCTGGGATAGAGTGAAAACCCAGGGAAAGGAATTATAATTGTATTGTGGGAGAAGAATCGAGTCAGTTGAACTGGACTAAGGAACTAGGAAAAGTACAATAAGCAAGAAGGCTGCAGTGCTTAGGGAAAAAAACCGAATCATTATTGTCCATATTCATCATCGTTCCATCTTTCTGTACGGTTTTTGCCCCTAAAGCTATAAGCTATAAGGGAAGCTATAAGTAATAATGTGGGTATTCACGATCTTTGTGTTAACCCTGTTAACTCTGTTAAGAAAAACAGCTGTTAAATTCATGTTGGTTATCTACGCCCTAACGGCTAGCAATGTGACTAAGGAGTATTCACGATGTTTGTAAGATGGTAACTCGTGTTAACTCGAATAGAGAAATGTCCAATAAGATCGTGAACGTCCCCTTCTTTTCTAGCATGTTAAACGTTAATTTTTCCGCAATGCTGCGCGTGGCGATTGGTGGAACCAAAAATAAACCTATAACAGTCCTTGAAGGCTTGTGTTATATGTTTTGGTTTTCTTTTGTGTTAAATTGTAAGATGCCAGAAGTTAACAAAAAATTTAAATTAATCAACTCTTACATACAAAATGCCATCTATGAAATTCGTGCCGACATACCTAACTTCTATCCTAACCTCTAACAGCCTATAACTTTATAGGATAGGGGATGTAACTACTATGAATGAGAGTAAAAGGACAGGTCGGAAATTAACAAAAGAAATGTATTGGTCTGATTTAAGTAATGTTTATTTAAGAAGAAAAATAAGTGTAAACAAAAAAAAGCTGTTAAATTCATGGCTGCCATGTTGTTTACCTACGCCCTAAAGGATTGCAATGTGTCTACATCTTTGACCTAACACCTAACATTGGCTCTGGCCTGTTAGATCGAGCAATGCCGATTCTTACAAGTCTACTCCATCATTGTTCTCGATCTAACACGACCTAATAGAGTTAACAGGGTTAACACAAAGCTCGTGAATACCCCTAATGCCACATTGCTATCCGTTAGGGCGTAGGTAACCAACCTGGCAGCCATGAATTTAACAGCTTTTTTTGTTTACATGTATTTTTATTCTTAAATGCGCATTAATTAAATCAGACCATTACATTTCTTTTGTTAATTCCTGACCTGCCCTTATACTCTCATTCATAATAGACATATCCCCTATCCTAGATTTCCATTATCTTCATCAATATTCTTACACTGCTCTGTCTACAAATTATTTTGACAAATTGTTGGTAGGATTAATAAGAAATAGTTTTTTTTCGATTTAGACTCTAATTAGTTTAAGATCATGACTGCATTTCTACTACTTTGGTAAATGTGGATCTAGTTTCGTTTTTGCATTATTTTTTATTTATCAATATTCTAATATTGGTTTTATTTTTTGCTAGTATTTATGGGAGATGTATATTTGTATTTAATATTCTTTATTTGGCCGTCTATATGAAAATAAGTAAATAATTAAATTTCTTACCTGCCTAAAAATTGCTTGATACAGATTTTTATTGAATACTGACAAGAAAGAACATTTCTAAAAAAATTGGCACAAAAATAAGTTTATTGCAATGTTCAACACAATAATATAAAAAGTATGACATGTTCACAAAGATCTATGCCATCGACTCCGAAGACGAGTGAACTGACGTGGAATAGAACAGACCAGTAAGCAATTACATTCCTGCCCGTATCACTTTCTTTTCGAAGGAATTATTTTTAAACCGTCGTTTTGTACTATATAGCTGAAAATAAATCTTTTTTACAGGTTTAATTAAATCTGCTTATTATTATCAAACATCCTGTTCGCTGGAGTTTAATTAACGTTATTGCCTCACTAGAGGTAGGACTGGAACCATCTACTCATGTTTTTGTTTTCGAATGTTTGATTTTCCACAAGCTTGTGACTTCACTCAATACAGAGAAATTTCTCTCATCTCAAACTTAAGTCAAAGAGAAGGAAAATGATGTATTTACGGTTTTGGTACTTTTCAAATCTTATCATTTATTCAATCAGTATATAATATTTTAGTCTACTTTGGTTAAAGGTAACGAAAAATAGCAATAAAAAACGTACACAAAACAAGCACCATCTAGAAACTTTAAAAAAACAACGAAAACCAACGTAAAATCCAAATACAAAACAGCAAATGGACAATAACCACTAGAGGACCCGGGATCCGAGTGGTTGTTTGTGTGTTAAGCCTTGTTTCTCCGGCGTGCGGTTTGGCGAACTTGGTGAGAAGTTTGTCATACCTCACGAGGTGATAAAGTGAAGACTCGTTATTGCTCGAGGTGGCTCGGTCTTTTCCGAGTTTTGTCGGTAAATACTCCGAGCATCGAAGGCCTGGGGCTCGACGGATGACAAGCCTCAGTACGGGTTAAGCACCTGTTCCCATGATCTATTGTGGTTTGTTGCAATTGTACCGGTTTATTCCGAAATGAATTCATTTTTCAACGTCTATAAATTATAATAGAACACTGTACTAGCGTTGATCTTCAAATCAAAACGGACTTCATTAAAAAAGAATAATGAAATGTGTAACTGGTGGCCGCTCGAGATTCGCCAAGCCACGAGCCTTTCTGTGCCATGGGAACGGCTAGCGGTCGGAATACGACATACCACGATAGATCACAAGTTTATGAGTACGCTTGGCAAGCCACACGCATTGAGCCGGGAACACACTTACCCCATGCTACGCCATGCGACGCTACCCGATGCTACCCGACGCCTTGCCACGTTTTCGTGGGGTGTGCACATCTATCCGACGCAAGCACACGTCGCGTACAGTCCACAGCGTTTATCACAAAAATCACTATCACAATCGCAACGCACCTTTTGTTCTTAATGCACTCTTTTGAGCAAAACCTTGTAATAAATTGTTCCAATTTTAGTAAATTACGCCAATAAATTGTTAGTTAAATTCATTATATCAAAAAATCCTATTCCAGTGTTTTGATTAATTTTCTACCAAACCATTAAAATTAATTTTTTAAATAAAAACTAATTAATTTTTAATCACAGTTTAATTTGGTTTATATTACACTAAGTATGTTGTAATTAATATAACGACAATAATACATGTAGTTTGAATAAAAATACGAGTCTCCTGTTCTTTTGTCTTCGACTGTACTCGATGCGACCCGACGAAAATCTGGACAGTGGGGATCGCAGAGCGTAGAGTAGGTTAACGTGGCATAGCATCGGGTAGATGTGCACGGGGGTAATGCAACCTTATGGAAAATCGGATTTTGGATTTGCGTCGGGTAGCGTCGCATGGCGTAGCATCGGGTAAGTGTGTTTCTGGCTTTAGGGAACAAGGCCTTAGAAAACCCCACGGCCGTGGGTTCGATACCATCGTCACACATTTTTTTCCCGCACCTCTTCCCCCATCCGAAAAAGATACGCCTACACAGCATCTTCCAACTTCTCCTCTTGCTAATATGCAAGACCATAACGCCATTAAAAAAGGCAATAATCATTTACACAGGAAAAAACCTGAGGACTAACGAACTTCAACAAACTCCGACTAAAAAGTGCACTTGGACCAGTTGATGCACTTGGACATAGGTAAATTATTGGAAAAACATATAAAATATAATATCTGAACATACAAAATATCTGAAAGAGTTCAAACAAAATCGGACCATGGTTCACCTCTTGAACTTTGTCTGGTTTGGTACCAACCGCCCTGTATAACCTGTTATTTTTGCAGTGAATTGTTTGACTTGTTTATTGAGAGAAAATTAATAGAGATCATTTCGGTTTGTTCATCGGTTCTAAAACGAGATAACGATCAATTTCAAGGAAGATTAGTGACTTGGGATTATAAGTGGATTCCGTAATTATTTCGTTTGGTCAACTTTCTCCCGATAAAAGCCAAACCTCCTTTAAAGGCGGATTACAGCCAAAGATTATCCTAAGCATTTCTTCGTCCAAAAAGTGAAACCGTTTCTTGTCAATAAAATTGTCAGATCCATCAAATACTGTTCCAACCCGCACTAAAAAATAGGCTACATTAGTTAAATGGGAAATTAAGTCGTTTTCCTCCATGATGGTTCAAGTCGTCAAAGTCCGCTGATGAAAAAAAAATTTAATTTTTCTTCTTCAAATATATGGCATTTTTCAGTCTAACTAAACCTTTTTCCAACTAAATTAACCCCTTTTTTCAACCAAATTAAATTTTTTTCTACCGTATTTAAACCATCAGAATTGTAGGATTGGGTGTTAAAGAGATGGAATTACCAAGTAACTAAAGAAAATTGTGTATTGAACATTAATATTTGTTCGATATCGAACATTATGAAACATTGGATTTATTTTTTCAAATAATTTAATTTGATAAAGTATTATATAAAAAACATCCATATTTTATCTCAACGAATTGAAAGACCTGCAAGAACAGATGGCAGCTTCAAAATTAGTTCTTTTAACTCCAGTGAACCATTAATTTTTTAAGCAGATTTTTATCATATGCTGTGAAATGTTTTTGAATTAATAGATACTTTTTAAAAGAGTTAAACTAATTATTGTAAATTGGACTTCAATTTTCCGTACATTAAGTAGAAGGAACAGTAAAATGTGGGAGAACTCTTTTAAAACGAGCTTACATAGTTGAACTGTTTGCACAAGGTCTTAACGTAGCCCAGATCTTACTCCATAAGAAATAAGCACAAATTATAGCGACGTGTTTTAAAAGAGAAAAATATGCTTGGATTGCTTACCGCTCAGACGAGAGAATTCAAGAAATCTGAAAATATTTATTGACTTAATGTTATTCAAAAAAATAAGTCATAGGTAGTAAATTTGTTCGTACCTCAAATTTGTTAATCTTAACGCTTAGTATTTTTGTGAATAATAAATTTGATCCTGATTCTTTATTTTAGACCCGTCCTATTCGATCTTTGTTTATTTCTTTTATCGTACATGCGTATACGAAACAACGATTCGAGGGAGGGCCGCAATCGCTGAGTGGTCAGGATAACTCGTATTTTTTTAATATATATTTATTTTATTTATTGCTATCTGTACATAATATACATTGAGCAAATAGTTTAGTTATAAACAAATGTGTGGTGATTAGTGACCGTTAATCGATAATTATTCAGAAATTTCTTTTTTGCTGAAATGCAGACAACACAAGGCACTGAAGATGATCTCAATAAAGATCGAAACGTTGGCACGATAAAGAAAATGTTTTTCTGAAACCTACGTCACACCAGACCGCATCTCACGATTTCNTGTAAATGTGCACTGGTGGACAGGTTTGACGTTTGAGCGTAAACGTAACTTGTTGGCTTTTTTGTTCGTTTAACCTGATCCGCCACAGATTGCACCAGTTGGTAATAAGGTACAGGTGTTGTTGGAGTGCTGTTGCTAGGATAGGATTGTAGTGTCCCTAACCATCCCTAACTCGTATTTAATGTTCGAATCCCGGCATAGCCTTTGGAATTTCAATTAGTAATGATTTAAAAAACAGTATTATAAAGTGGTCCTGATCCATCGTTCGCGACTCAAAACGAGGTATTAAACCGTTTTTTCGTTTTATTTGAAATTTACAACTGTACAATTAACTAAAGCTTGAGCGGAGAGGTCACTCAGTGACACACCGATATAAATAAACCTAGGCAGTCACTCGTTACTCGCAATCACTCAAGGTGAGATCTCGAGGCCATCGGCGACTACCAAGAAGTGTGGCTGATGAAAGTTGGGAAATACATGAGGAATGAACGCGGACATGGTCAAGTAATAGATATGTAATAGAAAGGAGCATTTGCAATACAACGGAGGGTTTTGGACTGGAACCATTGGATTCGATAAGAGTTGCATACTTTGGCTGAGCTCCATTTCGATACAGTAAGTCCATGTCGGTAGTATATTACCGAAATGTACAGAGAACATTCAGCGTACGAACTTCACTACTTTTTGTGGAAGGGAAGGTAGGGTTCCGAAAATACAATAACCCAGAGAGATATACTCGTAAACATTTATTGTTTCATTAGCCCGTCTTAAATAGGGTAACAAACTAACAAAGAGAAAAGACAAACAATCAAGGCAAGTCAGCAACATCTCTAACTCTGGGGATGAGCCTATTCACAAGAGCATTCCTCGAAACAATGCTCTCTACATCAACTTCCACATAATCCATCGTCTTTTTATATGATCCGTTGCCTCGTAATTTTTTATTCCAGTATGCGTCGAATAGCGTTCCATAATGAGTTGTCTGTTGTGGTAAGTATGGCTGTATACTGTTCGTACGTTTCGTCCTTATACTTCTTCAGAGCGTCTTTTACTTTTTGCCATCGCCACCTCACCCTTCCCATTTCAGTAATAAGGACGCTCCTGGATACTAGAGAGATTTTTCATAACTTTTCCGCTAGTTCAAGGTCATAGTTCGTTGACGCTATTTGAAGACTTTACATGACGAATTTTGCTGAAGTTTCCTGGGGAGTTTATACTAGTTCTGGTTATAGTTGCTTCCAAGCTTGTAAAGAAAGGCACCGTTTACGAATTTTATGGACGTTCACTTGATTGCTGACGATACTTTATCACAGGCTGAGGACGTGATAGTTAAAGAAGCTCTAACGTACACAGTAAACATTAATAACCGGGCAATTCGGGGCAAGTTCAGTTTAAATGAAATTGAGGAGTCTAAAATTCTTAAGAAAGAAAAAACTTTTAGCATGGCTTAGCAATTTTAGGAAATTAAAATATTAAAGTGCAGTTTTTTAGTTAATTATTTAATCATACTCATTACAACTACAGTCTATACCTGTCTTAGAATTTTAGTTTTTCATTCATAATAACAGCAGGAGTTCCTCAAGGGGGTTCGATTCTGTTTTTTATTTTCCTAACTAGGGCTATATGCTGATGACAATGCGCTCTACTTTTCCTCTTGGAGAAAATTTGTGCAAAAAAAGCGCTTCTGCTTTTGATGGAAGTTGAAGATCAATGTCACTAAACATGCTGCATCCTCTTTACCAAACGCAAGCCCTTGTGCTTCACAAAGTATTAGTTGAGGGAATACCTTTTGATGGCAAAAACCATAACCTACCATGGTATCAAACTGATTCAAAACTAAACTGCACCGAACATGTAAAAAATCTGCTTGGAAAAGCAAAGCAGCTATCAGAGTCCTATTACGCTTTGGGGCCGACTTAAGCGACTTAACCCAGGGAATAATAAAAGAATTGGAAACGGGTGTTCTTGATGATTGGGAAAGACTTCCTCAGGATTCTATCTGAAATTTTTTCTAAGAAATGTAAAGGCGTTTAACGAACGTACCAGAGGTGGAAATACTCGGTATTAAGCTGGGCGCACACTAGTCAGGTAGGGAGGCGCGCGCGGCGCGGAGACGAACTTGGAGAAGTTGCCGGCTTCTGGAAACCGGCTCCGCGCCGACCTCCCGGCTGGTGTGCGCCGGGGTGGTCGTAAATCGTTGAGTTCGGGTATATTCGGCTACCCTCGGACGCCATATTTGTAAAGACGAAGCCAACGTGTTGCTTTGTTTACCCTGCTTTTTGAATTGTAGTAGCATTGTTTCGAGTTTGAAAACAAGATCATTTCCATAAAATAATGGTAATATTCTCCAAACGTAAGGCGTTTGGTGTTTATTTCATGTACCCATGCTTTTCGTTTTCGTTTCTGACTTTCTTCCTCCGATTCCAACTCTGCGACCGCGACCAGAAAAATAATTTCCTCGTCACTACTATTTATTATCAATACAATTATTGTCACGTGGAGACTCGTGCAAATCAAAATCAACATTAAACCTAAAATGGAGGGGGAAAATACGACCAACGCGGGCTATAGCGGTTCCTACATAGTGTGCGGACCTTCACAATTACGACCGGCGCCGCGCCATTCCGCGCCTCGCCGACCCACCGACTTAGTGTGCGTCGAGCTTAAAAGGGTACAAAATTTTATTTTACATTTTTATTAGTTTTTGAATTTTCATGAATTTTGTTTTTTTACCAATATTTTTTTGAGTAATAAGTAATACACATTTTCTTTTTAAATGTCTTTTTTTATGACCAAACCTTCACCTAAATACATTAAAATCTAAGGGTGGTGAGTTTATTTTGTCCTTCCGTATATATTATATGTATGTGTAATCCTCCTCCGCGGTTTTGCCAGTTGTGGCTTCGACCAAGTACAAACACAAACTTTCATACAAGTTGAGAATTTAGTTAACGATAACTCGCTGGGTGATTTATTAGAAGGTCAAACTGTTGCGGTCGAAAGGACAGTTGGAAACCCGGTTTGTTGAATACTACCGCCTAGTAGATTAGTCTTTTCGGACATACGCTGAGCCGCTCATTTTCTTCAGACCCAGACGGGAAGTTAAAAACTTCAACTAGTCACATGAAATGATGTACCGCCTATTTATTGTGTTATATTAACATGAACCCCTGTCAAAATTTTCAAACTAGAAACTTGTTTTGGATATAACGTGTTTCATGTCTTTTTGAAAGAAGAAACGACTTGGCCTATCGACAGTTCATTTGCAACGCAAGGGAAAAAAACTTTAGTTTTGTAATGTTTCCGATCTTTTTTCTTTGTTTACAACAATAACGTTCGTTTTTAAAACGTAGAGAAGAATGAATATGTAAAAAAGATTATCGCTGTAAGATCTACTTATCGATATAGTGTAATATGGGTTACTCTATGCTACAGCGATTATGAGAACACAATAAGCACATGGTGATTATAAAAAGGAATGGGATAGTAACGATATTCGACTAAGAAGAAATCTATTTTACAACGAGAGAGGGAATATCAATGCCAAATTTCCGAAGAAATTGAAATCAAGAGAGGACTTCGCCAAGGATGTATTTTGTCAACAGTCTTATTTAATATGTAATGCAAAATGCATTTTTGTGTATGGTTTAAAAATTAATACTAAGTAGGTCAAATACACTGAAAAAGAGAGAGAGAGAGAGAGAGAGAGAGAGAGAGAGAGAGAGAGAGAGAAAAGTCTCTTAAAGAGAGAGAGAGAGAGAGAGAGAGAGAGAGAGAGAGAGAGAGAGAAAAGGATACTTGTATATTTATTTTAACTTATAACTAGTTATAGCAATGATCCTCAAACTGTGAGCCGCGAAAAAAGTATTATTTTTATATTTATAAAAAAAACTAAAAAAAGAAAAACCCCTTTTATAAAACACTAAAACCTAAGACCTTGTGGCCATCCAATCTCAATATTTGTGTTAACGAGACAGCGTTAATTGCGTATTACATACTATTGCTCAAAAAAGTTATTCACTTTTATATTTTTGATATTAAATGCGTCATCACTTTTCAAAAGGGAAGTTTTTTAATTTCACTAGAAATTCAGTAGTTTCGATTATTTATTAAATTAAATTTCAGATAAAATAAGAGGTTTAGATATGTCAATGCTTTCCTAAAATGAAAATGAATTGCTTCTATTATCTAAAGTTCACGCTGAGATAGAATATTGTTTGGACTTGGGCGCTGTAAAAAATTCTAACTTATAAAGGGCGCCGGAAGTAAAAAAGGTTGGTTTTTCCCTACACTGCTGAGGTGTAGGGAGGGAATCGGTGGCCGCAGCGTTTAAGGCGTTGACACGACGCTCATCACTTTAAGATAAAAGTCGAGGGTTCGATTCTAGCGGCCCTGCATTCGTATCCGACAAACTTACAAATGGCCTTTTTTTCAAGAATACCTACACAACGACGGTTGATTTGACCTCTGCTATTGCGAACTCTCAGAAGGCTTCGTGAGAATAGCATCGAGTAGAAAGGCGACTATTCTCAAATCAGCATCTCGCTTGGACACTTGAACAATGGCGTGCTGTTTTCTTCACAGACGGGTGCAGGTTATGAATGTTGTGCCCTGAGATGTGTGTGGAATTGACCTGGAGAACGTTGCCATTCGTGAGTCACAAATTTTTTTTCAGACAATCAGTTATGGCATGGGGTGGAATCAACGTTGACCTACCGGACTGATTATCGTACAGAATAGATCTATGTATGCACTAAAGAACATTGAGAAATTTCTTCTGGCAGCTATGTCCCCATTCGTTCCATTTATACGGGTCAATTTCGTGTTAATGCATGTTAATACTCGACCGCATGTAGCCCCAGCCACCCATTGCTTGAAGAATGTAGGATGTTACGGTTCAGATTGCTAGTAGTAGCATTACGACTAGCAATATAGTGCGATGCCAAAAGCGTGCATTTAAGAAAATGCTGGACAACGTTGGCCCTTGACTTGAGGCAACCATTAATGTTTTATGCCAGAGTGTCAAAACCTTTCTCCATATCGAGTAAAACCATCCTCATTTGTTTCTTAAGTCAAAATTTTGTGAGACATGATCGACAAATGATGAAAAAATGTGCTTAGCGCCGATAATGAGATTATTATTCTTATATTTATGATTATTAATAAAATGTGCAAATAATCGCATTTTGTTCAATTTATTATTAACATAGTTTTTTTTATAGATAATCTTGAGTTTAACACAAACTTTCATACAACAAGGGAAGGAAACGCTAAACGTTAAAAAGAGGAGCACTTTTAACAAGCGCAACAACTATTAATTACAAAGTGCTGTACAATATCAAGTGTTACAACATAATGAAGCATCGACTTGGGGGAGATTTTTCGTATTTCCCATGGTACCGTTTCACTGTGGTCATTACTTTTCATTTTCTATATCACGGGTATTACTTTAAAGTCTCCGAGTAGCTCTATTTAGTTTAACATTATTTATCCTCCCTATAAAAAAATATTTAAAAAATGGAAAAACCGTGCAAATTATAACATTAGATTATTAATCAAAGTTAATAAACTATCCAGTTTATCAGGTTATCTTATGACATGCGGAAGCTTCGAGCGAAACAAAATCCCTCATGGAACAGTCTCTTTCAACAAACCGTCGACAAAAACAAGGAAAACATTTTTCCTTGAGGATCAGTCGTGTCCGTCTTGCTTAGAGACACTTATTTCTATGTGGCACCCTGGCATACTTAATAAACTTAATCGCTTCCTATAACCTCCTTATTTTTATCCTGAAATCCTACCTAACCGACCGCTAATTCAGAGTGAGGTGCGATAACGACTTCTCGGAAGTCAGACATATACAAGCCGGCGTACAACAAAGAAGCATTCCTACTGCCATCCTTTTATGATTTATACTGCTGACCTAAATATACATCCCAATACGACGATACCGACATTTTGTTTCTTGTTGTTTTGTTTTTTGTTCACTAACTCGAATCCTATCCAAGCAACATCCAATAACACCTTAAGCTTACCGAAGATTGAGGCAAAAAGTTCAGAAAAAGACAGTACGAAGAAAAACGTACACATTGAAAAAATAGTCTTGTCCTCCACTGTACTTCAACAACAAAGAGATACCGACTTCCATTCAAGTCAAACATTTATGACTATAACTAGAGAGCAGACTGACGTGGAATACCCACACAAGGCTTAAGAGCACCAACTTAACACATTACTTGGGCAACTACGAAGACTTCTAAGCCCGAAATCCGTCTTGACTAAACTAAACTAACCTTATACAAGATTTACTGCGACCAACGTACGAAGTGGAACTGTGGTGTTCTGCGACGTCATCCAACTCCAGCGCATCCAATCCTTCCAATCAAAAGCCCTCAGACAAATCGTCGAAACTCTTTACTACGTAACCTTACCGTACACAACGACCTCAACATTCCTTGTATCCAAGAGCTCATCTGTTCGCGATTCCCAGAGTTTCAGACCAACCTCTCAATCCATCCAAACCCTGAAGCTCGAAATATTGTGTGTGTGTGTGTGTGTATCAAAGGTGCCAGGTGGGCAACACATCAATCAAATCGCCATTATCAATGAAATAAAGAGGTAATCCAACACAAGGCACAAAACAACCAAAGATATGTAAAAATATAAGCGTTTTACGTAGATAATTGACCTTTGTTATAATCATCTGAAAGCACAAAAAAGAATAATTAAGATTTTTTTAATGACCAATTTTCTTGGAATGATGTTACAATAGTAATATACTTAAAAGGGCGAACAGAAACTTCTAGGAAATCACCTCTGTTATCTCCCAGCCTCACCCTTCACCAGTCTACTTTTTTAAAGGATGGCGGCAAAACAATCGAAAAATCAACAATATATATAATTAAATATTCTTAACAAAAACACATCAGAAATTTTTGGTATAGGTAGTTGACGAAAGTCCAGGTTTGTTTTCATATCGCCTGGCATCCTTAGAACCTTTGCGTTCTTTCTGTGATATCCCTGACTGTGAGTTGTAAGAAGGGAAACGTCAAACAAGTCGTAAGCAACCCGAAAAAAAACTTCGTAATGAATTGGCCCGACTGCCTTTGTTGTGTCAGCAAGAATTCTCCCTGTGACGTCCAAGACATTTCTCCGGGTGTCACGTTCTTTGCGAAGTTCTGGCATCGCTCAACTCGTGGACGCAGGGATCATTCGACGGAACTGCAAAGTTAAAGCCGTCGCCCGTAATTCAAACGGGACGCCGATTAATTTGAATGATATTTCATTCACTGTCGACCAAAAAGAAGAATTTAAACCTGTAGAATTAAGTATAAGCAAATGTAATGTTAACAGAGAAATATAATTGACTTTTATTATCTAGAGTAAGAGTCACTCAGTTGTAAGGAAACCTAAAACTTACTTGTCACTCACAATCACTTAAGATATGACTATGGGATTCATCGATGAGGACTATCAGGATGTGAAGCTAAGGAAATTTGGGTTACCAAGCGATGAGTGAGGAGGCCATTTTGGTATTATTTATCGTTTTTATAACTGAGATTTTTAGTCACAACAAACTTGTGAGATAACAGAAATAAGGGGTATTCACGATCTTTGTGTTAACCCTGTTAACTCTGTTAAGTCGTGTAGATAGAGAAAAGTGATGACCTAGACTTGTAAGAATCGGCTAGTTAACATTGTTCGATCTAACAGGGCCAGGAGAATTTTAGGTTAGGTCGAAAATGTAGTCACATTGCGATCCGTTAGGGCGCAGGTGACCAACATGGCAGCCAACAGCTGTTTTTTGTTTATATGTGTTTTTATTATTAAATACGCATTAATTAAATCAGATCAATACTTTTTTTTTTTTTTTTTAATTGGCCTTATGATCTTTGCATATTAGCCATGACGAATCTCTTATATATGTTGTTCAAATTGGGGGTTATCGGGAAAAAAGGGCCAGAGGCGACGGTGGGAATCGAACCCACGACCACGGCGTGAGAGTCTCTCATGCTAACCACTCGGCTATCGTGAATACTATAGTGACATTCTGGCATTTTACGTATGATAGAAGAAGAGCATTGATCATACCCCCACATTGATATAATCAATCTCTCAAGTTTGTAGAGCAGACCGTAAGGGTAAGTGCCATTTTGAGTATTAATAGGATCGTGGAACATGAAGTACCTCAGGGGTCTGTATTGGGTCCTATCTTTGTTGCTGTCAATGACGTAATGTTTTATCTTGAAGGGTGACATAACTGCATCCTTAGATGATTTACCAGTTGAATGTTCTGGTAGTATGTATGGAGAGGCAGATGGTAGATAATCTAGAAATTTTTAACAGTTTTCGTATAAGTTTGTCGCTAAGCACGGAATTCAAATTTACATGTTTCAATTTTCTTGCAAACTTGTGTTAACTGTTGTTAAATTGAAAGAATTGGCATACTGTGGAGTATAGATGGTAATTTGAGGTGGGCTGAGCATGTTAAAGTGTGAAACCGATTGTGACATGGCGTAAGGGACATTTACTTTATTCACGTTAAATGCAATGTTCTAGCTGTTGTTAAAGTTTATTATGCCCTGATACATGGCATAAAAACATGTAGCCTTCGCAGCCATAAAAAAGCAAGAACTATGCTTTTATGCAAGAGGAGCAAACATGCGTTTCATCTATTTATGTTCGTAACACTTCGAGTTTTTTTAAAAGGGGGTTATCCTACGGATAAATTAAATATTAATTATAATTTATGAAATCTTTTTAATGATAAAATACCCCAATCTAAACTTGCTCTTATACAATTTTTTTTTTTTTATACCGGCCCCAAATAGTTTCATAAGATACCCATCACTATAAACTACTACTATGAAAATGTAGTTTCAGTAAAATAATTAAACCTTGAAATTTTCAAAGAGACTTTAAATTGCACAATCATTTAGTAAATAACATTTGTAGTTTAATTATGTTCGTATTAAATCTACTATCTATTGCATGTTTTTACTATTTCTGATGTGCTGAATCGGCATAGGATCGCTAATTGGAAGTTTGTTGAATACTCAAAATTGTTTGCCAGACATTGAATATATTATTTTGAAAAACACAAAATAAATGATTATGGAGAAGAAAATAATATAACATAAAGTAAAATGAACAACGTACTCTCGGTAAATTTAACTTGAGTAGATGAAAAAGGCCGGTTCTGGCACCGACACCGTCACACCCCACCACCGCCACCGCCAATTTAAATTAAAACTAGCAGAGACCCTAAAACACTTCCCTGTGAACAACATGTAATATAAGTGAGATAGCTAGAAGTTTGGCTTATTTTTGTTTATTGAGTCCTAACTATCAAATACAATTTAATGAAATTATATACTGATGTTTTGATACCAATATTTACAAGTTTTACAAGTAAAACTGAATGGTCTACATAATCAAGAGATTGATCTTGAGATATCTAAGAATAATTCCATGACTTTATTTTTATTGTCAAAAGCTTTTGATATAAACTCAGTCGCTTCAAAAAGTGCATCTACTGCAGATTTACATTGCTGAAATCCAAATTGGTTTGGGGAAATTATTTTGGTATTAGAAAGAAAATCAGTTATTCTTTTGTAAAGAATCTTTTCCAAAATTTACTCAGTGATAGTGTCAGGGGGGCCTGTAAATTATAAGCATCACTTTTTGGGCCAGATTCATGTAATGGATTAACGAGATATTTCTTAATTTCAGAGAAGAAATGCCCAGGTTTAAAGGATAAATTATAAATATGAAATAGAGAAAAACATATCATGGAAGAATTTTAAAAAAATACAAAATTTGATAAATTATGCAAATTAAATAGAGTATAGGTGGAGCGAGAGAGACTCTCGGCTCATAAACGCCGCGGTCGTGGGTTCGATTCCCACCGTCGCCTCTGGCCCTTTTTTCACGATAACCCCCCCCCCCCAATATGAACATACATACATTCAAGAATTCGTCACCATGGCTAAATATGCATAGATCATAAGGAAAAAAATAGGGTATAGGTTTTAGCGAAAAAAGTTTATATAGAAGAGACAATAATGCTATATTTTACATTTGGACCAACCGTATTAATGTCCAATCTTTATGACTTTCCATGTTCTTAGATGATAGAAAAAAGTTATGTCAACTTACGTCACACTCCATGTGACTTTTATTTTAACGATTTATTATTTTAGCTTAAAGGTAGAAAAAATATTCTCAGTGTAGATAACGCCCCAAAAGTAAATTTACAATCTACTTACGAGCTTAGACATCACGCGCCTTTGAAATTTTAATTTAACCATAATTACCTCAAAAAAGGTTTTAACGGTTGGCTTATCGAGATGCAAGACACATAATTTTGTTAGTTGTTTATATAGCTTTATCTCTCTAACCACTAGGGATTGCTAAGTCGCAAAATAGCCAGTCTGTAAAAGATTGTATAAATTATAAATTGGGGATGGCCTGTAGTGGCCCCTATTAGCCAAGGTTTGAAATGGCGTTGGGGTACATTGCCTTTGGGAACGGTTTCACTAAATCTCAAAAACCATGCACATCATAGGAGGCCAACTTGCATCAACAAAGTACGCAGTCCACAAACTGTGCCAACATTGGTCGGTCATTGGTTTTTTACTCAATAGTCTGTAAATAGCAATTATGCACCATAGCCAAACACAAACCTGCAGAAGCGATTTCCTCGACCTCCATATCCATCACAGCGTAGGAAAAGTAAGCAACTATAAGCCATTGAGGTTATGCAGACACAAGGCGGGATAGATGGTCTGATGGACAAAAAATACATTTGTACTCGTACTTTACTTTAACGACATGGACTTCCACTAAAGGCAGATACTTATACGTTGAATCCCCACACAAGTCTTAACAGATAAATCAAGAGAAATCTGGCCCTCTTAACTACCAGCTAAAGAAGATGGATAAAGCTGAGACAGAATTATGCCCTGTCAAGAGAAACAAGTGACATCGGCTTATATCCTTTGTGAACCTAAAACGAAGCTAAGCCATTCAAAATACAGCGCATACAATCTTTGTAATCGAAAGTCCTAAGACAAGCTGCTTGCTCCGTCAATGACATCACATAACCACAACATTAATTTTTATCACACTCTTCTCTCTCAGAAGGGATGATTTGAGGAAAACTGTACCGGCCTTCTTGACTACCAGCTTAAGAAAATGGATTAGCCGATGACTCAGATGTACCATCCTCTGACCCCAGTACTGCGGTTGCTTTGGAAGATCTGCACAGACATATCACATGTATAGCAGATTGGTGTACTTACACTCCGAAGCAATTCTTCTCTCACAATTTGCTATAACAGTCCTATCGCCAAATCCGACTGCGTTCGTTACCTTGGGTTTTCACGCCTATCATGGAATCAGAATACAAGACTTACACAATGGCTACGTATTCCCAAATACGATTTTATCAACGAAGGCAGTATCATTCTACGTAATAAACTCACCCGATATTGCCGAATACTACTGTTTTAGTAAAACAGATAAAGTAAATTAATTCCTGTCACACAAGAGGGTTTAACTTCCGACTACCAGTTGGGAATCGCGGAGGAGGGGTCACACGACTTTACAATACATGTTTCATACCATTTTCTATTAAAGGACCATAGGTTCTGCCGGGATTCGAACGCACGACCGCCAGCATGGCAAAAAAGAGTCCGACACCCTAAGCACTCGGCCACTGCGGTCCCCTCATTGACATAATAAAAGGGATAGGACTCAATAGAGACCCCTGAGGTACGCCCGTGATTCTATTAGTACTCAAAATGGCACTTACCCTTACAAAAGGACTCCGTTTTGCCAAATACGATTTGAACCAGTTTAAGGGACTCCCCTCGATTTCTATCTAGTTTTTGCATCATGATCTGGTGATTCAGGTTATGAGCAGCACCCCGACCGTGGCAAATACGATTCGAACACCCTAACCACAGTACCACCGCTGTCTCCCTACAGTTTTACGAATTAATGAATGCCGACACATGTTTTACTTTCTTCTCATTTTTTAAGCGTAGTACGAGTACAGGCGGTTAAGTAACACTGGAATGGAGTTTCTGGAAAACACAACAGATTAATATCTTTCCTAACTTACATGTAGATGAAATCGATGACCAGGTACGAAAGATTGGTGGACCTCATTTATACAACAACAATTTAATCAACAAACTGATAGTTCTAGAAAAGGCAGGGAAAAAAAGCAAAACTTGGAATGTTGAAAAAAGAAATTATTTAGGAGTGCTAAATTCTCCAAAGAATGTCTGCCCAAGAAAGAGTCGTAGGTTATTTTTTCATCAGGGGTCGAGACAGGCTGGAGGCTAATTAGTGAGGAATCACAAGCCTCCTCCCTCACGGAAAAATTGAAAATGCCTAAGACCAACTTCAACCTCAGCTACACATACGTTCCCACGGCCAGGGAACTTTGTAGGAACTTGCAAAAGTTTTGACAATAGAGTGGGCTTCTTTGGCCCGTTGTTAAACTCTTGTTCGACCCTTCTTCATATCGATGACAAACATAAAATTAACGTCTTAACTTTATCCTAATTAGAAAATTACATAAATCAATTTCTCCAGACTTAGCCGTGTTAAAACCACTATTTTAATTAGATGAACATAAAAACGCTTTAAATTCAAGCTAACGTCATGATTAAATGTTATTTTAGTAGGGGTAGCAATAATACTACGTCTGAAAGTTGAATTCCGTATTTTCGGGGACAAACACAATACGTTTTCCTTGATGGGCATGTTATTAAAATCTCGAAGAAGTCCAAAATTGACATCGACTAAAAAGTGACAATAAATGATAAAAGAGAAAATTTCATTTTAAGGTTTGGCATCGGACGATTAAGAATGGAAGATTGAGGTATCCCAGAAGAAAGTATTGTTTTCTGTCTGGCAGATTATTTCCAGTATGGAACAAAAACTCTCGCATAGCAGCAGAAAAAGCTTCATACCATGGGGTATATGATTTATTATATTATATGCCATTTGGCTAGTTATTTTCTTGTAAAACTAAATGCGGTTCGAAACGTAATTCTTCACGATCAATACGCTGGTGATATCAGAACATATCAGCCTAAGTTAATAAGTTGAGTTGATGATAAATTTTTTCTTAAAATATATTGTCCTATTTTTCCTCAAATTTTAAAGGCCATTTCCATTCTAAAAAATTATCCAGAAACTTAAAAAATCATCGATCGTTCTGAAGACGTTTAATTTTCCTTCAAAACATCACCATTTCAATTGATTGAATTTACAAAAGAAATTGATGAATGAAGAAACTCAAAATTCTGATATCATTTTTTTAGAATGGATAGCAGTTTCAAAATGCATGAAAAAAAACGCCATCTTAGAAAATTCACCGAGTCGGAATTTTCCCATTAAAGACAATTTTTGAGGATGAATTTTTTCAAACAATTCACACAAATAATGCAAAATGTTTTTTCACATATTATTAAAATCTTTTCCATTCTTAAAAAATGATACCAGAAACTCAAAAATTTGTCGATTTGTTCTGGAAATATTGCCGTTTTTGTTAAAGAACTCGATAATTCCACTTTATTGTGTAACTGGTAAAAAAAAGAAATTTGAAAAATTAATTTGTGTTGATTTTTAAACTTAACTGTAACAGTTTCCGGCATAATTTTTTATTAAGGAAAAGTTTTTTAAAATACATGAAAAACCCATCCCAACAAGATAATTGATTTGAAATTTTCCTATTCAAGACAATTTTTGATAATGAACTTTTCCCACGTTTTTAAAGTCGATTTGGTATGGAGATGTTGAAGTTTTCCTTAAGAACTCGATAATTACAATTTATCGTGTAACTGGTTAAAATAAGAGAAAAACCGTAAGTTTAATTGGATAAATTACAAAAAATTAATTTGTGTTGATTTTTTTAAAACCAACAATCAACTATTTTTTTTGTGGCCTTGTATTATTTTTTAATGGAAGGACTTTCAAATTGAGTACAAACAAATCCATCCTAAGAAATTGTGAGGAATAAGAAAATTTTACTATATGAATATTAAATATGAATTTTTCACATGTTATTAAAGTCCTTTCCATTCTGAAAAAAGTGATAGCAGAAAGTAAAAAAAAAATTGTTTTGTTTTGGAGATATTATACCGTTTAACTGGTTAACAAATGCAGAAACTGTAAATTTAGTTGAATAAAATATTTCAAAAAATTGTGTTAAGTTTTTAAACTTATTTTCAAAACAACAGTCAGTTACTTTTTGAGTATCTGGTGTACACTTTTTAAATTTAAAGACTTGCAAATCGTGAGAAAAAAATCCTCAAAGATTGTCTTAAAATAGTAAGGGAAAAATTCTTCTCGATGAAATTTTTAGGACTTTTTTTAATGAATTTTTTACGACGAAAGTCCACGTAAAACAATCGAATGATACCAGAAACTCAAAAATTAATCGATTAATTAAGATGATTATTTAATTAATCATTCTGGAGATATTGAAGTTTTCCTTCAGAACTCGATAATTACAATTTATCGTGTAACTGATTTTTGTTGTTTAAAGTTAAGTTTAAAAAATCGACACAAATTGAATTTTCAACTTTTTCCTTTTTTTCACCAGTTACACGATAAATTGAAATTATCGAGTTCTAAATGTTCACGTAAGTCGTTGACACGACGCTCATCACGGTAAGGTAAAGGTCCGGGGTTCGAATCCAACGGCTCAGCATTAAACCCGACATACTTACAAATGGGCTTATTTTTTCAGTAACACCAGTACCCCGAGGGTTCATATAACCTCGTAGTTGAAATACCCTTGAAAAAAGAGTTCTGATGAGACATTTCAATATCTTCAGATTAAATCAATGAATTTTTTTTTCACACATTTTAAAATTCCTTTCCATCCTGAAAAAACGATACCAGAAAATCAAAAAATCATCGATTTCTTCTGGAGATGTAATCAATTGAAATTATCGAGTTCTGAAGGATTACTTCAATATCTCCAGGACAAATAGATGATTTTTTTTAGTTTCTAATATCATGTTGTTTGGAATGGCAAGGACGTAAAAAAGATTCACAAACTCGACTTATTAACTCACAAAAATTCTAATAATGCCAACAGATTCTACTTGGAAAATGATCTTTGGAACGCCAGTTTTACAATAAAATAAGAAGCCAAATAAAAAACCGTGTCTTTTATAAAAATTCACACGGTTTATAAAATTACTTATTAAGCAAATTCATCTCGTTTTAAAAATAGTGACTGGTCGTAATGATTTTTACAGGGCATGGGCAACTTAATGAGTTTAATAATGTTTAGAATGCCAAAGAAATTCTCACTTTTTAGGCTCTATGCTGGCAAAAAGTAGTGAAGTATTCGTATAATTTAGACGGTATCTCTGGCGAAAAAGCATATTCGATTGTTTTTCTTCTTTTATACTGAGTTTATTCTAGCAAAGGGTTAAATAAATATTAATACATAAAATATTAATTCGTAACTCAAGAAATGTTTCATTATCGTAAGAACTTGACACAAAAAGCTGATAGCTCTGGGGAGAAATTAAATTCACTCATCAAGCTCAAAAAGTAATGAGATGTAAAGAAATTCAAGTGCCCGGTTTTAAAGAATAAACGGTATGGCTTTGTAAAACGCCCAATCTAAAAACTTATTTTATATTCATATAAGTCGGAGCTTAAAAGCCTCCAGCCGTTCTTCTTTCCCTTTTGTTAATTTTCCATTTAGGACGATTGTCATGTTAATCAGGCCGACGCTTCTACTGTAAATAAATCCTCAAACTCGAGAAACAATGACCAGAACGGGAACGGGGAAAAATTGAAAACCGACCGAAAGTACCGGAAGAGATTAAGCAAGGAACGAGATGTTATGATGGTTTAGTATTTCTGATACGCCTTCATTTGCATAGAAATCATGCTATTGTAATACAGCTTAGGGACATTAACGGAATATAAAATTACGTGATGGTTTTGTATGGAAAGTACATTGAAACTGGTCTAAAACTTCTGACCAACGTCGATATCGCTTCCATTCAACGTTTCAACACAATATATTAACACTTAAACATATTAAAATGAATTATACTTTTTATGTAAGGTCTTGGTTGAGTTGAAAAAGTTAGTGTCACGAGCGGGATATTAAAATAACTTTAAAGCTTTACATTAAAAAAAAATTAACTCTATTTGGGTGTATTGTAATAATTATTTGACAAAATATTATTCCAGACATTAAATTACATAAATGTTATGAACAATTCCTCCTATTGTACAAAATAAAGTGATCTCTCAATTAAATTCACTAATTTCGTGGTCCGCTTGACCAATTAATATATTACAATTAATTAAGGTTTTTAGTTGAGATAAAATTAAAACCCGATTACACGACATTTGAAAAATGGCAAAAAGGAGGGAAAATTCAAAAGGTGCGGTTGAGATGGGAAGTTGGTGTCCGAGTGGATCGAGGTCACGATAGCTCAAGTGGTAGAGCAGCGGCGTATCAAGCCGAAGATCGTGGGTTCGAATCCCGCTCGTGCCAATGACTTTTTTATCTCTTAAGGTTTTTTACCTTAATTGATCTGTCAATGTTTTTAGAGCGTGGAAAAAATAAAGCGTTACATTTGCATGATATTACTTGTATGACAATCACATCAAAATTAATCAGTGATTGCATCCAAAAGCTCCAAAGCCTGAAAAGCCTGATGATATCTTGCTTACAAAGACATAAAAGAATTGGGGGGGGGGACGAAAAGGCAGCAATCTTGACAGAGGAGGAACGGCTAGAGTAGACCTATAGACGGCTATAGACCTCTGAAATTGCACAGACTGGATAAAAAAAGACAGAAGGAGCTGCAGTTAAAGAGAGCTAAACGCAGAAGAGTGATAAGCATCTATATAACACGGGTATTATTCAATGATGACCCCATTTGTAGGTTATGTATTGAGGAGGAAAAAAGATCCGTCTTCGAATGTGACCAACAGCTCAATGGAGACATGACTTGGGATACAGAAAAAACCCCGTGAAAGTGAATCTTAGCAACGATATATTAGAAGTGAAATTGTTAAAGGTCTTGGCATCATTATGGACAGACATATAAACTTTCACCCGTTAATAAAACTATTGCTAAAGCAAATGACCCAGATACACTTAAAATTTTATACACTTCCACTGTAAGACCAATGAATGAATGAATAAACATTTATTAAAAAAAAAATATATGCTTATACATTATGCTACATACATTCATTAATCAGGGGAAGTGGCGGGGCACTTTTGTGTCCTATTTCAAAAATTTGCCTATCAACGCACCTAGTCCTAGTTTGTTGTTATTTTTAATTAATCAAACTAGAAAAATAGTGGGAAAATTTTCGTAAAAACCCACTAGGTATCAAATAGGATAACAATTAGCAATTGAATTAACAAAAATGTGTTAACAAGATTATAAATAATTAAATGAGAATAACAAGAACAATGCAGTACGGGTAATTGGATTATCTCAAATTGTCTTATAGTATCACAGCTGTAGAGGAAACAACAACAACAAATAAATATATCACAGTTCCTAAATTTATGTATTGTGCCTGATCCTTCTATGTTTCCATGGAAAGTTTAGATCATACACTCCTATATCCCTACAAGTAGTGTTCTTGCTGGAGGAGAGACCCATAAAAAAATTCCTGGACAGACGCTTTAATTCAGAATTAATATGCTCCACTCCCGCTCTCTCATGGAGGAGGCCAATTCTGGTGTATCGTGGTAGTGACGTAATAAACCTTAGAAATTTATTTTGGACCACTTGCAGTTTTTGGATGTTGGACTCGCACGTGTAACTCCATGTTGGGCAAGCATACAGCAGCATAGGTTTTATAACTACTTTATAAATAGTTAGTTTATTTTTTAAGCTCATTCCACTCTCACGGGCCATCAGCCGAAATGAGGCTTTTATAGCTATTTTACCTTTTGTAACAATTTCATTTATATGTCTAGAGAAGTTAAGTTTTCGGTCCAGAGTTAAACCCAAGTACTTTATCCTTTCACACCACTCGATTTTGTGTCCGTGAATTGAAATGGTTTCCCTAAATATTGGTCGTCGTTTTGTGAAGAATATGGCCTCAGTTTTGGGGACATTAATCCTAAGTTTCCAGCGGTGACAAAACCTGCAAATCCTGGTGATGCTGTCATTTAGTCTTTTCACAATTGTCTTAGGCCTCCAGGATGAACAATAGACAGCTATGTCATCCGCATAATGCGCAATTTTGCAATTTCTCAGTGAGGGGAGTGTTATAAAAAGGAGAAACAAACATGGCCCTAGGATTGAACCTTGGGGAACTCCGGCGACAATTGGGAAAGGTCTAGAAGTTTCATTGTTTAGGGAAACAAGGAAAGAACGGTTTTTTAAATAGGCCATGACAACTTTTATAAGGTATCCAGGGAAATTCATTTCAATGAGCCTGTATACTATAGCGTCCTGCCAGACCGAATCAAAGGCCTTCTCCATGTCTAAGAGGACCATCCCAGTGTGTTTTTTGTTGTTGAACATGTTGGTCACATGATCTACTACGCGAGTGACTGTAAGACCAATATTAGATTACTGTTCACCACTTTGGGCTACCTTTCAATCCACACATATAAGTCCTGTAGAAACGGTTAAAAAAGATTTTTATGTCACATACATTACAGAACAATTGGAGAATACAGAGATACACCATACTCATCATTAATGTCGGATCTGAAACTGACGAATTTCTTTTGATTGTGTATTATTGCATAAATTATTACATTCCTTAACTGATTGTTCATTAATGCTTAACCGAATTAACTTTCATGTTCAATCTTACCATTTCAGAAGCCAAATAACATTCTCCATCGATTGGCATAGAACTAATTGTGCCAAATTCAGTTTTACAACAAGAACAACAAATTTGTTAAACTCGTTGGAAAATATGAAACGTTAAACGTCAGTTTAAGCAAATTGTATTGTTAGAAAATTAAATATTTATCATTAATATAATTGAATTCCATTAGATTTCGTGGTCCGATTGACCAAATAACTTATTTCAATTAATTAATCTTTATGTAAGTTATTAGTTGAAATAAAAAAGCAAGTGTGACGAACGGGATTCGAACCCACGACCTTCGGCAAAATACACCGCTGCTCTACCACTTGAGCTATCGTTAAAATGTGGTGGAAAATTCGAAAGGTTGGGTTGAGATGGGAGATTGGTGTCCGAGTGGATTGAAGTCACAATTGGTCAAGTGGTAGAACAGCGGCGTATTTAGCCGAAGGTCGTGGGTTCGAATCACGCTCGTGACACTGGCTTTTTTATTTCAACCAATACCTTACATAAAGATTTGTTAATTGACGTATAATTAATATTGAATCTGATTATAATTGATAATTGATAATTATATAGAGTTAATACATTTTCAAATTGGTTCTACTCATTCTAAATTGTTTGTGTGTTTGATTTATTGTTTTTTATTATTATAAATATTTCTAAATTTATGTACAGTTATAACCTTATTACTTTTATTGTACACATTTGTGATTGGGAAACCGTAAATAATTAAATTTACTTCTTAAGAGTGTTTGGGGAAATAAAAATCTTGACTCCCTATATTCATCATAGGGAATTCATCCCATCCTTTTGTACGATTTTTGGCGCAATAAACTTAAAACTTCCAATCTTTGCGCTTCCCGGGGCATGTTATACCCCAGACTGCGGGATGGCTATGCGGTACCATGTGACCATTACCATTTTTATCGACATTCATCGGGACCAGTCCGTATACATAGCCAGGGAAGCAAAGAAAGAATTTTAGTAACGACAATAACCTTGTACAAGGACCTGTAGCCTTGAAAGACGGATCGAATCGACAAAAGGAACGTAGGAAAGTAAATAAGTCAGAAGGCAACAAGGAACAAAAACGACATTCATCGTCATCATCAACCTTGTAAAAAATCCTCCCACATTTTTATCTTATTCTAATCTAAATCACGGCAAATATCCTTCGCCAAATTCCTAAACATGCCCTTGTTTTCCTTACCGATCTGTATAACTCCGTCTTAAGAACCTCACACTTCATACCCTACTGGAAATTCGCAGCAAAACACTGCACAACGTCTATCGTCCTACAAGACTCATTCCCTTGAGGGGAAAGATTCATGAAAAACGGTTTATGCAACGTCTTTATCCAATACTCGATTCTTTTTATATAATTCCTAATAATCAGTTGGGTTTCCAACATCAACACTCTACAGTTCAACATGCCACCGTCTTGTTGACGTTATCGCCTCCTCCTTTGAGAAAAAGCCATATTGCCTGGCTGTTCTTGGTGTTACGCAAGTAGCCTACCCTATTGTCCTTCCTGATGACCCTATTTGTAGTTTATACAATGAGGAGGATGAAACTGCAATGTCATCTTTGAATGTGAAGTAACTGACAGATGGAGACATAACCTGGGATGCAAAGAAAACCAAGTGAAAGGACTTGCAGTGTAGACAGTCACCTTGTACTTCTTAAGAGAAGGCTCGAGCAAATTGAACTGAACTAAGGGACTGGGAAAGTATAATAAACCAGAATCGTGCAGTGCTTCGAAAACATAAAACCCCCACTTCTTAGATTTCCATCTCCATCATCATCATCATCCACGAATGGTACTCATATTTAATTGAATTTTGTTATCACCGGTGTAAATTTTCAGTTTAGTCTTTAAAAGCCTTTAAAAATAATTCAAGGAAAAATATTGGTATAAATGACATTTTTATCAGTAATATATTTTTTGTTTTGTGGAAAAGGGAATGTCAATAGTTTACGATTAAAAAAAAAAACCGCGATTGCCCGTTGTGGTTGTTAATAAATACGGTTATCACTTAACCATATTGAGTTGAGCATAAATATTTTTGTAAAACCATAAAACAAAAATCGTGTTTTTTATTTAAAAAAATCCTTCAATTTCTAAGTTAGAGATAAATTTGTTCAATTATAAAATGTTTTGTGAAGTCGGTTATAAACTTTTTACTTTATACTATTTTAACTACTATATTTTAACCACCCACGGAGAAGTTTTAAACTAATAATTAATAGTATTGCAAGGCATATTCATGACGTCCATCTATGCCTATACACAAAAGCTATTATTGTTTTTAAATTTCATCTCTCGACCCTCAATACTGAGAAGTTAATTAATGTTGAATTTAACGAGTGAGGAAAGTTGTGTTAATTCAAGGGGAGAAATTATATTCTCATAAAATAATAGGTCCTCGGTGAAAGAAACTTCCTTTTAGTCCAATTTGGCGTAATTGTTCGTTCGAGATCAAGTTTAGAGCGTAATTTTCGTTAAATTCAATAACAACTTCCCTGTCTTTTATCGAGCCAGTATAATTTTAATGAAGCGAAAAATAGATAAAAACTCGCTGAAAAATAAAACTAAAAAATTGAGTTCCCTTGGTCAGTTCGAGATAAATGACCACTTGCGATATGGCCGAGTGGTTTGGGTGTCCGACTCGTATTTGCAACGCTAGCGGTGCTGTTCATACACTGGACCATCAGACTGAATCTAGATGATTTTGTAATGGGGGGGGGGTTCCAAAAATTGTATCAAATCGTATTTGGCAAAACGGAGTCATTGGATCAGTGTAGGTGTCATTTTGATCAATGATATGATCATGAAACGTTGGAGTACCTTAGGGGTCTGTATTGGCTACAATCCTTTTTTTGCTGTACATTAATGACAGGACCGAGGTGGCCGAGTGGTTTGGGTGTCCGACTCGTATTTGCAACGCTAACGGTCCTGGGTTCGAATCCTGACAGAGCCAATGGTTTTTTAATTGAAAATGATATGAAAACGTATTGCAACCCCTCTTCCGCGAAGCGAGAATTTGGAAGTTAAGCTATCCTGTTCCTATAAACAGGAATTATAAAATACTTTTTTAACCACTTACGAGACAACAGCTTAAAAAGTTCGCTACTGTGAATTACTATCGAACTATGTGCAATAACTTTTAATGACTTAAATTGCAATAACTTAAATTTTAATGTTTTTATATATAAAAAAAAATTACACTGTAACTTTCTAGGTTACAATTTCCTGGTCAATGCTTAATAATAAATAGCCTTTGTGTTAATGATTTTCGGTGCACGTTCGAAAATAAAAATATATTAAATTCTTCAGGTTCGCAGCATCCGGTTTATCGACCGTCTACCTGATCCGGTGATCTGCAACGGCTGGTTTCACAGCGTCAAAAGTCGGGGGCGTTCCTACGCCACAGGTGGACCGGCGAAAACGGGTGTCGCGCACCTGGTTGACCCAACCCCGATTTACGATGTCTCACGTCGCTACAATTTTTGGTCCCTTCAGTACTAAATAAGTCGATATTAGTTCTTTATTAGATCGGTTGTCCAACTATGGCAACTTTATGTTTACCTGGTTCTTGGAAAATATCCATGTTCAACTTTCTTATTTATCTGACCGACTGGGTAATTATTGCAGGACTAGGTTTCTAGGTTTCCCTGGTTTGTGAGATACAGCATGTCGCTCCTGTCTATGCGATGGCACCCTTCGACCAACTGCTTAATTATTGCAGAGTAATGTTTCCCAGATTGGTGGGGGACTTCAAGTAGTTTCAGTCCGGGGGATCGCCCCTTCCAATTTTTATCCGTGTTTGCTCGTCGTTTTAACTAATTTTTTTGTTCTTAACAACAACTTAATCTAAGACGGGGACCGGCTTACACTACAATTCCCAAAAACTCGCAGAGCTCATCTGTAAAAGTTGTAAATTCTTGTAACTGTATAACTTGTAAATAAATAAGTGCTGGAGTAATGCTCAAAGCTAGGAAGTGCGATCGCGGAGGGTTGAAACTTGAATGGGCGAGAACGCCGCAGAAAGGCGGATTCTGGACTGCCTGGAGAGATGAATCAGAAGAGCGGAGAGAGGCTTGAGGAGGCAAAGGGATGTCACTCGACAAGTTACTGAGTGATGGTAAAGAGAAAATTAAAAACTGAGCGGCACTCGCTGGATGGTATCGAAGTGGTGGAGATCTAAGAGCTACCGAGCTTCTTTTTAGATCGACTCATCGCTCGCTCAGTAAAGTTAGTTTACTGTTTTCTACGTAGGTCAATACGTGGCCATCGGCGTTTCAGCCGACCTGGAAGATGTCTGGGATGGTAGTGGAACTACTAAGAGACCGAGTGGCTACCGTGTTTGACTCTCGGCTAGTTGACCCGCGATCGTGGGTTTGATTCCCTGGAATTTTCTTTCACACACTTCTACTCCAAAAATATGATATATACATACGACATTTGAATTACATTATCAATGGCTAAGTAATATCTTAATTAAAATGGAACGGTACTTCTGATTGAATTTCACAATTTTGTCATCATTCGGTAACAGCTGAAAGACATCCGTGAAATGGAGGAAATATTTTCTGTACCTTCTTCTACAAATTTACATCAACTATTAGTAGTGGGTTTTAAAATTTGTGGTCGAAGTTTGCCGGTAAAGTCAATCGGCCGTGGAAGATCTGAATTATCGGATTCGGAGTTTTGATCGTGCGCGGTACAATTTCTTGCTCTGCCACGGTTGATTGAACTGCTCTGGAGATATGACAATTTATGCGATCCTCTCCACTCGGCCTCTCGCAGATCCAGCCGCCGTGCGAGATAAATGCTTCTATACTGATTTTTGTCACATGCAATGTCTCCCATCCCCGGTTTCTGTTAACAACTGTATTTTCGCGAATCAACGTAATCTTAATTTTTACCTCAACGAGTACATACCCACAATAAGCACAATTATTTTTGGCATTTTTCTATCCTATATCTTCTTAAATAAACTCTTTAAAACAGTAGAGAGACTAAAGTTATTATAAAAATCTTTTGGACAATACAAACTAATAAGAAGACGAAATTCACCTAACAATCGATCGAACTCCATAGTCCATAAAATGTGATACAGCGATGGCTAATGTGGCTAAAGTAATCCCAGCAACCCACTCGCTAACGCAAGGCCTGCCTTTTTGTCGGGTGCCATGCTACTCGCTCCCTGTAAGCAGCCAAGTTGCGGAACTCCTCGACCAAGTGAGCAACAGCAAAAATAGAGTTGCGTCACTGTATGATTAAGTCATGTCTTTTCTTCTATTTTAAATAGAAGTTTCTCAAGGTTCTATCCTGGGCCCTTTGTTGTTTTTACTTTTCTAAATGACATCTCAACTTCTCTTCGCTTGTCAAAGCTTATATTTCTATTTAAACTTTCCTAAGCGTGTAAGCTTGTTTTGTCATATTTCAATAAATGAGCACAGGCTGTAGGGTGTGGTGCAGACATGCCTTTTTTCCTCTTATCAATAGGTGTCTCTCAAGGTTCCATCCAAGGACCTTTGTTATTTTCACTGTTTATAAATGACAACTTGAGTTTAAAGTGTTAGATGTATCGCCCACTTTTTTATAGGCGGATAATATGGATTTCGGTGGTCGTGATGAAAAGACCAATTCAATTGTTATCTGCCAAGTTTTCGACCTGTTTTAAGGTTCAATCAAGGCAATCTTAAATATGCCTACAAATTGACTTAATTATTTTTTTTAATAAATGATTTCAAATTTCTTAGAAGATAGACTTAATCCAAACCCATTGCCGAGGATTGTAACACCGCAGTTCAGTAGTCAGTATTTCCCACAAATGCATGCTCTTATTGTAAATAATCTATTTTAGAATTTTGTTTGGAATTTGATTACTATTGGATGGAGGAGATCAGGATTGATAAGGTAAATTCCTGTCATACAGGAGAACTTAACATCCAAATACTCGTTGGACGACAGGTCAAACCAGTTTACAATACTTCTTTCTGTGCCGGGATTCGAACCCAGGCCCGCTAGCTTGACAAATACTAGTCGGAACCCTACTGAGTCTTTAATATCGAGAAAAATGTCATGATATTATACACTGTCACACTCAGTCACTACTCATGCTACGAAATATCGTGAGAGCATCGCGTATACCCTAACCCCTCAACCACAGGATTGATTTTATAATTTCATAAATGACCTTTATTATTCAAGTTTTGTCTTTTTTTCAGGTGAGTACTTCAATCACTCAGACATTTTGCAACATAAGGCACAATGCCAGTGACAGTGAGTATTTCAATTTCATCTGGCTTTAATTTTCAACAATTCTAAAAAGACGGAAGAATTATACAAATAATTACTGGGTTTATGAAAACAAAGGGGCGCTAAAGCGGCTAGTTTATAGCCCTTCTGACGAAAAGCTAAAGGAAGATGGATAGAAGTCGAAGCACATTTCAACTCATTTATATGACAGTGGAGCAACAGCAGGTTCAGCTTCTCGCGATTAAAAATATGAAAAGCTATTACATATTACAGAAATAATATTAACAAAAATACTCTCTTAGGATGATCAAGCTGACAAACGTTCAAAGAGCATAACGGATGGATAATAACGGCAGAAAAGCCTAAGGTTATACGTCAACAGAGAAAGTAAATGAGATTTTCATTCAAAATGTAAGAAGGGACTTACGTAAGGATTAAAGAAAAGGACAAGGAACGAGGAAAACACTGCAAACTAGATTTCCCTTCGGAAATATTCCTTAAAGATCGATGTTTAATATCAGTGTTTTAAGAGTTAATACTTATCCCAATTTCATACCGTTTGATTTCAAAAAATTAATCTCCGTGAACAATTAATAAATCGTGTTATTATCCTTACAGTAAAATAATATTATTATATAACTTCATTAGACTTCGTGGTCCGATTGACCAAATAACATCTTTCAATTAATTAATCTTTATGTAAGGTATTGGTTGAGATAAAAAAGTCAGTGTCACTAGCGGGATTCGAACCTGCGAACTTCGGCTAAATACGCCGCTGCTCTAACCACGCTATATCCTGACTTCGTGATATACATTACATAAAGATTAATTAATTGAAAGATTATTATATAACATTAACTAAAATAAATCAATTAATAAATAAAAATATTATAAAATAAAATTTAAATAATGCAACACCAGTTTACCTTTAATTCTCTCATTAAATAAAAACCACAAAAACAAAAATTAACTAGAATAAATAAAAACAGCACTTGTTCCAAATTGTTAAATACTAGCCGATCTTTTTAGTCTTTCCGCAGTCAATTTCTAGACACTTTGGAGCATGCTTGTTTATCCCCAACCATAAGAAAGGTAATCAATAACAAGAAGTGTTTACATTATGCATGATCGTTTTACTGTTTAAAATTGGATCATTTTCCAAGTCTAACGTGACATTCTGAAAGGTAAATGAACAGACAACGCACTTTATAACGTGAAAAAAAAATCCTATGCGTACACTCGGATAAGGGAGATTATGCCAGTTGGGACATTCCTGGATTTATTCAACGCTTCTTCCTGGGTCATGACATACTCATAAATAAGTTGGAGGTTTATGATATAAGAGGTCGTGGTTGGTTTAGCTCATATATCCAAGGATGGCATCTACATGGGGTATTAAAGATGACAATCTGCGCGGTCGGCTCGATAAAGAATTATAATGTGGGAGTGCCTCAAGGGACCATTTCAGGCCCACTATTGTTTCTGATCTATGTTAACTGCCCGCCTAACTTGGTGTCCCGATTGCTTCATAACTAATTACGCTGATGACTCCAACTTCGTGGTTGAAGCTCATTGCTACTGTCGTACAGCTGAATTATTTGATAGTCCAAGCAAGTGGTTTACTATTAATCAGCTTTACTTGAATATTTTTAAATCAACATGTGTAATGACCCGTAACTTTGAAAACCCCTCTCCCCTTAATGTTTCGGGTTGGGCATTGTGAATAGAACGAGGTTTTGGGTTATTGAACTTCACTATAGCCTTCGTTTTGACTGACAGATAACTTTCTTGGTGCGGAAACTGACTGCGTGTTTAGGAATCAAGAGATCGAAACCAGTTGTACACCAGTCTCATCTGCTAACAGCCTATTATTCTATTTTTATGTCACATGTTAGTTAAGACATTGGATGTGAATGGAGTGATGCGGACCTGCCCCATAAAGGTTTCTCAAAGCTTTGAGAGCGATTCTTGAGCTGGGATATATAGACAGCTTATATATNGGATGTTATCTCCTACAAATTCAGTCTGTGGTCACTGAGATAGTTTAAAACTATTATCCCAATTCATGAGTACAGAACTAAGCATAAGAACAGATTCGATCTACCCAAACATCACACTACACTTTATGAACATTCTAGTGTAAATTCAATGGCAAGAAAATTACAACAAAATGTGTAAACGAATTGAATTTAAGCAAGATTTTAAAAGTAAAATATCATGACTAGCTTCTTGAACTACAGCTCTATGATGAGATATCATTTCATGAATAGGTATTTTAAATAATTATGTAATAAGACGTTTTGAAATTTATCTCTAAGTATAGCTTTTTGATTTATTACTATTATACCTTGATCTGGAATTGTAAGAAAGGGCTTCTACCTTCTTCTACAAATCCCTGTTTGTGGCATCTCTCGTCCAAGGTTGACCATCATCTCTTCATTTTGTCTACCTCTACTTATTTTTTTGCGGGTACCCTCGATTGATTTATACTTTCTACCTAACAACGAATAGATAGATCACATATTTATGATTATTAGGAGATCGTGAGATGCGGTCTGGTGTGGGGGGTTAGAAAAACATTTTCTTTGTAACGTTTCGATCATCATTGAGATCATCTTCAGGGCACTCTCAACACGACACAAATATTCTATTCTCATTGTAGTTCACCTAATAGTGTCTTCTATAAGGATAAGTTGTAAATGGTTTTAACATTCTTCCTCAAATAATGTGCCTCAAAACAAAATGCCACTGGCAAAGCAGAGTCCCTAGCATGCCAATTTGAAATTAGAACGTGACATTTTCTTTAAATAAGAAAATATTACTTACGTTGATAAATACTCTAGATTGTTTGAATATTGTTTGAATTTGGCAAATCGTACTAATATATAAAATTCAAATCTACATGAAAGAGAGAGAGGGAACGATGAGAAAAGGGTGAGAGGAGGGGGAGAGAAAACTCGAAAAGGATTTTCGGAATATAACTTTTAAAAGAAATAATTTATGATTATTTGGAGATCGTGAGATGCGGTCTGGTGTGACGTAGGGTTAGAAAAACATTTTCTTTATGACGTTTCGATCATTATTGACATCATCTTCAGGACACTCTCAACACGTCACACAATAATGACACCTACACAGAAAACAAACGCGTTAAGCCCTGAAGATGATCTCAATAAAGATTGAAACGTTATAATGAAATTGTTTTTCTAAACCTACGTCACACCAGACCGCATCTCACTATCTCTAAATAGTCATTAACAAACAGTCACTAAACACCACACTTAACAATTTATTTCGAGTTGGGTAACTTGTAAAAATTAGAAATAGGGAAAACCGCTCTTTTAAAGGATCGAATCAATACTGCATGGTTCATCGCACGCGCTCACCAAATTTGTCTTACCCATAATTCTATTTTTGTTGAATTTCGGTGGCAAGCGCTCAAAGCGGAGAATGTTTGGAAAGAAGAGCGGCGAAAGCGGCCAGAGGAGGCAAATGGATGAAGTCACTTGTTAAATTACTGAGTGGTGGTAGAGAAAAAATTCAAAATTAATCGTCAATCGATGAAAGGTTGGTATCGGAGACGAGGGCATATCAGGGCTACAGCTCTTTTTTTATGAGCAGTTCATCGCTTGCTCAGTAAAGTGAGTTAACTCTTTTGATCAGCTCGCGAGCCCTATAACTGGTAACTTGGTACATTTAAATTTAGATAAATAAAATATACTATAAACTAAACTTAAGTTTAACTTTTCTCTTTAGTACTTAATTTACCCTGGCGTAAATTGTTGTCACTAGTGAAACTGATTAATAAAACTTCTAAATTTACATTTAACTAGAATGAGATAGTGCTGCCTGTTTTGATTAACAAATATATTAACTTGTACCGTGTTGTCAATTAGTGTAGACCTGACAAGAACAAAGAGAGGACGGTCGTTGCTGCCGCTTTCAAGCTCAGCTTCAGGAAACCAAAATTAAACAACGCCCTAATATCCCATAAAACATTATAAAATGAGCTCGTTATAGCTTTCGTTTCGGTGATATAATGAACCACGTTCACATTCGTAAGAGGATAGTCGTAAAAATAACTTATCTCTTTGATAAATTGCACTCAAAATCGTAGAAAAGACAAACAATCTTGGAAAACTTCTGATACGGTATTTTGTCAAGATTCACCAGAAGATAAATACAGGTGTAAAATAAATACATATGTACAAAATCAATTTCAACACAACACTTTATATTCACTAATTTCGTGGTCCGCTTGACCAATTAATATATTACAATTAATTAAGGCTTTTAGTTGAGATAAAAAAGTCAATGGCACGAGCGGGATTCGAACCCACGATCTTCGGCTAGATACGCCGCTGCTCTACCACTTGAGCTATCGTGACCTCGACGATCCACTCGGACACTAAATTCCCATCTCAACCCCATGTTTTGAATCTTCCCTCCTTTTTGCTATTTTTCAAATGTCCCGCTCGTGCCATTGACGTTTTTATCTCAACTAAAAACCTTAATTAATTATAACACTTTATTATTATTCCGAAAACGAAACCTATTATATTATATACTGTCATTTTTTCTTTAAAAAATAAATGTTAAAAGTTTTATTTAATACTACCTTCATTACTTCTTTCTCCTTTTCTCTTATTTGTACTATTTCATTTTTGGGTAAAGTAAAGAGATCAGGGATGAATCCATGCAGGTGAAACCAACATTTTTTTTTGCTGTGGAGCTTTCGGCTGTATCTGACGCCTTCCTCAGGACTCTATTTAATTACGATCAATGTTTCATTACAGATTACATATGTAAAAATTATAATGATAATTCAACAACTTACTTGAAAAACTGGCCGGATAACTCAACCCAGACCACCAGGAGAGATAACATGTTGTCTATCTCACACAACAATGATGCCAATGGCTTACAAAATGTCTTAGTCATTTTCTTTGGTTACTGAGGTCAGTCAATCTTATTGACCAACTGTATATTATGAAAATTTTCACAGAGAAAGATTAAATAAAATTTAAAAGTTCTAATGCTGTAGCCGCAAACCTGTACGGGTTACCTACAGGAAAAAATGGAAAAAAACTTCCTGGTGGAACAATACCACAGGCATGAGGCACCTGAAGCGAAACTTACAAAGGATTAGCGGAAGACAACCGCAACCAAACCAGGATTCTGGTTAGACTCCTGACAGAGCACTGGCACTTATGAAAGCACATGCAACAGTTAGCAGTATAGGGAGAACAAACACTGTGCAGATTCTGCTAGGAGCCACATTTTATGTTCCGTGAAGGTCTATGTAGGTGCAGGTTCTTGCAACTAGAAGAGGAAAAACCACTAGCAAGAGCCTAAACTAAAGAGCCGCTGGCAAGGCTATGGAGATTGATTAACAACCTGTAGCTGGCCGGTGAGTTATAAAAAACGGGGGAGCACAATAGATCTACTCAGGTCGAGGTACAGAAGCTTTGTGACCGCTTCTTTTATCCCTATCCCTACACAAATCAAGTTGGGTATAGATTATGGCGTACCGAACCCTACTTTATAAAATTCGAAACATGTGCGGAACGGTATTATTAAATTGTTAGAAAGAATTTACAAGACTTAAAATTAGCTGTATTCAAATTGAATGTAAATATAATAAGCACAGCAGTTTTACGAACGATTTTTGTAGGTTGTCGTTGGTTAGGAAGGAACAGAACATTTTGCACTGCAGGACGAAATATTTATTTCAATCTTTCGTTTACGATCGTTTGCCACATGGCCCAAGCATTACGACTTGTAAAGTGTGCGGAGACGGTATTAATACTTGCTTCTCTTTGACCTTTGGAAAGATCGAATTAAAAAGACCATCAAAAAGAAAGAATGATAGAACAATTCGATTTACGAGAGGTTAACCTCATTAAACACAATACAACTGTGAAAGTGAACATATTGAATGTAAGAGTAATTTATAATTTGATATACCTAATTCGAAGTTATAAATAATTAATGCTCTTATCGAGTTGTGAGATCATCCAGTGTTTTGGAATCACTTGCCTTGTTTGTTCTGACTTGATACGGGAAAATAGATCTTTTTAAGATCGAATTAAACCGCTGACTCAGTGAAATGAATCAGCTCTTTTTCGTGGCCTACAGCTCGTGCTCACCAAATTTATCTCACCCATAATTCCATTGGTACACTTTGGCGGATTTTCGGTGTATCATTGCCAGTGTAAACGTTGATTATCTGAATATTTAAAATAAATCACGAACAATGAAACCTTTCTTTTTTTATTTCCAATAATAAATTTCATTAAAAAACTAAAAGAATTTAACGAAGAGGGTCGAACAGTTTTTGGTTTCGTTCACATAAAGATTTATAATACTGTGATTTTATTGCTTCTTTTGTTTCGAGGAGTGAATAAAACAAGTACCAAAAATATATAAACAACTACAAATAAATATTTTGATTAAAGATAAAATAAAAAGAAATTGACACATATTTTTTTAAAACTCGCAGTGCACAACTGTAAACATGTTGTCTTTTACTGGGTATCACCTGTAATTAAATAAATAAGAGGTAGAGTAATGCTCAAAGCTGGGAAGTGGGGTCGGGGAGCGTTGAAATTTGAACGGGCGAGGACGCCGCAAAAAAGGCGGAATGCCATCCGATATGAAAATTGTCTTCGGGCAGGCAGCAAATATTTGTGTCCCACTAGGTAGAAGGGTGGCATGACTCCTTTGGCTCCATATAGAGAGCGTGTAGGAATGCCACTCGATATGAAAATTGTGTTTGAGGAGGGCAACGAGCATTCGTGTCTCACTTGATCGAAAGATGTTACTCCTTGGCTCCATATAGAGAGCGGGTAGGAATGCCACCCGATGTAAAAATTATTCCTCGTTTGCGACAGCGACGGTATTAAAGTAATTAATATTTTTAATTAGAAGTATTAAAAAATACGATTGTCCTCCTGATGAAATTTGCCTGAATTAATTTAACATTAATTTAAAATTGCTTAGTACAAAGCATCTTAATTGTTCAAAAATTTAAATTTATAGAACGGTGGTTGAAGTATGGAAATGGAGAAGAAAGAAGGGGTGGTAGAAAAAAATAGTTTTTTATTTACAAAAAATAAATATTCATCAAGAAATAAAACAAAAGGAACGACGAGATGAGAATTCCCGCAGTCCCCTAGAAATAACAATTTCCCAAACTTTTTGTGCCAATCTGTTTCTAGCTTTATTTAAGACCTTTTCTGCTGGAGCCAATGTTTCCAGAATAAACAAATTTTTTTCTGTTTGATATATTTCGGGATAAGTATTATTTTTGATTTAGCAATTTTTATTAGAGATATGAAGTCTTGAAGTGTAGACGTTTTGGTTGCCAAATTTCTGTTTCTTTTGGCCATTTGCCAATTTTTTAAGGCGACTCCAAAAACGAAACGTGCGCCTTTTCACTTTTTAAGAAGAATCACGTTTACTCGGCTCTCTAACGTTTGCACATTACCGAACTCCTATTAAAATTTACACGTTTCTTTGTTTCAAAACCTCACTTCCAATCGAACGTGAGGAAATTTTAGGACTGAACCTCTTGAGCCATATCAGTTTTCGACGTTTGCAGTGTAGGTCTTCCACATCTGCACGAAGTTAGGCTTATATCTACAATTATCCTCTACCCCTAGAGTACTCTGTACACTAGCCTCCGCTGCTCCACTCCTAGCCGGCATGTTCAGAACAGGATCATTCCTTTTCCAGTACCTTCGTGTCTTCACGTGGTCCTCCGCAAACCACATGAAATCCTTGGTCTACCAGATTCCTCGAGAGCAAGCGATCCTATGGACGACACTAAAGCAGCCATTGTACTGTTTAGTGATGGGGCTCCGCTCGCGACCGGATGAAAAGTTATGTCACTTTACCTAGCGAGCGACAAACCGCTCCGAAAAAAGTGTGGTAGCTCCTATTTCCGCGCTTATCCGTGATGATTACTGCATCACTGCTCAACCTGCACCTCCCTTTTTATTTATTTTCGTATATCGTCTCAATATAGTATGTTGTTTAGCGAAGCGAACTATCTGATGTTGGGATGTATGCAAACTGCATGCAAAGCTGCCAGTTGGTTTCGATGATTTAGCTATGGCCTAGGTAGACATATTGCGAACTTGGTTATTGCTTTCGCTTTCAGAAGTAAAAGTTATGGTTTTGTATATTACATTGCTTGTAGTGTCATCCGTGTTGTAGTTCATTGCACCCATATATTGAACTGCATGATCTTTTGTGTATGAGTGTATGTTTTAATTTAGTTTTAAAATTAATTAAAGTCATTTTAGTTTAAAAGCAAATGATATTTAAATGAAATACGAAATAAGAAAATGATACAAATAATCTGGTACAAATTTTTCTCATGAAAAAGAGCCACGTTGATTTGCAGGTTTGATCAAATCCATCGCCAGCTGATTTCAGATCAAAAGAAAACTTTTGAACCCGGAAAATGAGTCAAATTCAACTAGGTATTTTCACCTGACCTAAGTTTTCAAGAGAACTTGCAATTTGACTTACAGTCGGCCATGTTTTTTGTGTCATCTGACTCTTGCAGGTCTGATCAAATCTATCGCAAGCCGCAACAAAGTCAAAGGCAAACCTTTAAGCCAGGAACACACTTACCCGATGCTACGCCATGCGACGCTACCCGACGCCTTGCCACGTTTTGGTGGGGTGTGCACATCTTCCGACGCAAGTACACGTCGCGTACAGTCCAGAGCGTTTATCACAATAATCACTATCACAATCGCAACGCATCTTTGGTTCTTAATGCACTATTTTGAGCAAAACCTTGTAATAAATTGTTAGTTAAATTTTATGAGCACAACCATCTAATAAATTGTTTGTTAAACTTAATTGTTTTAAATAAAGTTACTCCTAACCATTGTAATTAAACAATGTTTATAAAAACTTATGAACTTTTGATCTCGTTTAATTTGGTTTACATTAAAATAACATGTTGTAATTAATATAACGACAAAATTACATGTACTTAGTTTGAAATAAACTACAAAAAATATGAGTGTCCTGTTCTGACGCTACTCCACGAAAACGGTGTAATTTTATGAGCAAAACCATGAAATAAATTGTTAATTAAATTTATGAGCAAAACCGTGTAATAAACTGTTCCAATTTTAGTATATGTACCGCCGAAGCGAGTACAATAAATTGTTAGTTAAATTCATTATATCAAAAAATCGTATTTCGTGTTTTGATTAATTTTCTACCAAACCATTAAAATTAATTTTTTAAATAAAAACCAATTAATTTTTAATCACAGTTAATTTGGTTTATATTAAAATAAGTATATAACAACAATAATACACGTAGTTTGAATAAAAATATGAGTGTCCAGTTCTTTTGTCTTCGACTGTACTCGATGTTACCCGACGAAAATCTGGACAGTGGGGATCGCAGAGCGTCGGGTAGCATCGCATGGCGTAGCATCGGGTAAGTGTGTTTCTGGCTTTAAAGTCTGAAAATAAATCACATCCAACAGGATCATTTTCACCTGACTTCAATGTACAATAAAACCTAACACGTTCAATTTGACTTATAGTCAGCTGTGTTTTTTTGTGCCGTCTGACAGTTTTCTATTATTGATATATTTACTATATCAAGAAACGACTTATTTACACCACTATACTATATCCTACCTGGATTTATGTGGTGAAACTTTGTGGGTTTGGCCAAACGTTCCAACATCCAAACAGTTCAAAACGTTTCAACTTCAAAAATCCTGGGAAAATCTGAAAACTAAATAATGTAAATTCCACAAAACCTCTCCGTCACCAGCGATCCAACAGTTCGCTGAATTTTAAACCACGAGAGTTAAAGAGAAAATGGCACAGAGATCTCCTGTCCAGCGAAGACAACACAAACTGATTGCATAATTTACGTAAATTATATGGAAAGCTATCAGTAGGAGCTTGTCTACTTGTTTCTTTAGTTCATTTACTTGTTTTCTTTTTGTATACTATTGTTTGTTACTTACTGCATGTGGGTAGTTGCAATTTTCAAAAAAGAAAAAATATAATGGGACCCTATAAGTGTCTACAAATAGGGGGATTTACATTGGTTTCATTATAAATATAAGTTAGACCAACGCCCAATATAGAAATTATAAAGTATTTTTGAAAGTTCTAAAATGGCTTGTGCTTCAAGTATGGCTACAAATTAAAATTTGATGAGGAAAAGAAATAAATAAAAAATTTGGAACATAAAAAAAATTACTTTTATTATGAAAAATAAAATAAACTTAACTGCTCTGAACTAAAATGAAAAGAATGAAACCACAGGAAAAATGACCATAATTGCTTCTCTTAGCATAAATAAAATATATAAACCTTTTTTAAAACCTATTTTAATGATTTTATCAAACAAAAATTTATCTATTTTTTTATGAAAGGAGCGGGCGCACTCCCGGAAGATGGACAAGGAAATGATTTCTTTTCACGGAGCTCCAAACTTGGAATCCCTTTTTGTTTTTGTTTTCTTGCAACGCCCTATCGATAGGGAACACGTTGGATCATGGGAGCGATTGGAACGCGCCTCTGACAATTTTGTTTTTTTAAATTGGTGAAATGGGATTTTTTTAAAGAATGTTTGGTCTCAACAAAATTAACAATTTCTGTGTCAATAAGTAAATGATTGATTATCTGGTTTTTGGCTAGAGCAAGAGGCGGAATCCGTAAAACGAATAATTATATAAACAACAAATCCCGACATTTCCTTCGTTCAGACTCACTACAAATTTTGTATAAATTTGCTTAAGGTAAATAAAAAAGTTTGTTTTAGGGTTGGTTGAACGCCTTGATGGAATTACAATCCACCCTTCTGAACTAAACACAAATTGATGGAGGGTCTATTCCGAAGGCTGTTTATTATTTGCTTTCGTTTCTAAATATACAACATAAAGTTGCCATATTCTATGTCGAGAGTTCAATTATTTCAATGCCCGAAGTACGAATACAGTGTAGACAGATCGAACAGCTTACCAGGTTTGTTGGAAATTGAGTCTGCAGGATGAAAGGTAATTCGACTCCCGAAATAATAAAGCATCTATTTATGATTTTTTTTGAAAACAGGTTATGAGACGCGTAACTTATTATACGCCATCACGTTGTCTACTTCAAGGGACAACCTGTTGAAGTCGTGGGCCGAGGGTGCAGAATGAAATAATGAATGGGTCTCGGGGTCACGTTCTTGTGTGAGTGGGCATGAGGCAACTTTTAACAAGATAAGGAGATTTAATACTGGTCTTTCTAATAAATATATCTGTCGGTGCACAATGTTTTTGTCCGAGTGGAACCTTGGAAAGTATTTCACCTCATATTTGAGTTAGTGGATCGGGCATTCAAAAAGTGGGTGTGCTTAATTTGTGGAACATGGCCGGATACATTGCTAATTTCCACCTTCCGAAACTGTTCCTTATTAGGAAGAATCTTTCACTTTCGAAGATCGGGCATTCAAAAATTAAGTACTCCCATGTCTGTGGTATTTTCATGGTTCATTTGCAGGTTATCTTCCTTTGTATGAAATATCGTTAAGTAGGACTTGTTCCACCCATGTTCTCTAAAACCTTGGGTCGTTTTCAGTCATGAAAAAAGCTGATTCATTTCACTGAGTGAGCGGTTTTGATCTGATCGTTAAAAAGTCGCCGACCATTCCGAAATGTTAGCAAGTTATCTTAGCTCCTCCCACTAACTCAACTATGAGAGTGGAAATAGTTTCCAAGGTTATTATATATAAGGTGTCTTTTCTAGATGGCCAGGCTGAATTTCTCTTTCAGGCCCAGTTCAATTTCAAAATTTAAAATACGACTCTGTACATCCTGACACATGATTTTAATGGATTTCTTAAGGTGAAAACTATGGTGTAATCGGATAATTGGTCAAAAATGACAAAGTAAGGGCAGAAAGGCATTTGGTTTGGTATTTATTAATCACATTTCATGCTCGAACTGCCTGCCTTGCGTAAAGATGCAAAGATTTGCTCTTTTTAACCACTTTTCACCGGTGCTCAGAGCGATAAAGTCAAAGGAGATGGATTGACAAGCATTTTCTATCCTTTGCTGTTCTTCAACTGAGGTTGCTGGGTTATGATTGGCGTAGACAGTTTTTTACATGGACCTACAGAAAATAGTCAAGTGGAGTTAAATCGGGTGACGGAGGAGGCCTACAGATCGCGCCATGAGGTCCTATCCACCTATCCGGGGAGTGACGGTTCAAATGACGTCTCACCAGCAAAGAATTGTGTGCGGGGAATCCGTAAAGCTGGAGAATCATGCTTTGTTATTGTCCCAGAGGAACATCATCCAATAGTGTTGGTAAAACCAACAAAAAATTGAGGAAGTGAGCACCATTTAAATTATTTTCGTAGAAGTAATGTCCAATTAATTTATTTCCGAGAAGTCCACACCAAACGTTCACACTGTCAACCACCTGATGATGTCAAGAATACGAAATTCTCGGATTTTCTTCTGCCCACTTGATTTCATCAGTTCGTAGGATGTACGGAAGAACGTTTTCTTCAGCCTCCCAAATCGACATTTCTTCAAGGAACGTTAGACACCTGACATAAGGATTGCGGTTTTGATCCGATCTGTAAAAAGAGCGGTTTTTGTGATCTCTAGTTCAAATGTTAAATATAGAGTTACACTATGAGTTGGCTAATTATAAAGAAAAACGATATTAACAATTAAATTCAGGCATTTATTTCGATACGTCTATACTCTCAGAGAGGTAGAAGGGAGAATTCAAAGAGAGCTGTTTACACATTTCTGGAATTGGGATGGGATGAACGATCGGCTTTTGCGATTCGGGAAAACACATAATACGACCAGATTCCAATAAGAACACTTTTATCCTTTCCACCCCCGTGTCAATAATTGAGAGTTTCACGATGAACTCGTTTGGGAGATTCCAGTTAACTGTTGGAAAAAGCTCATTTCCTCGAAAGGCGACTGTGGTTGTTGTTAATCAGAATATCATTATCTCCCTTTTGCACAATAAACTTGAATCTCTCAACTAATCCAATTAATCAAAATATAACTTTTAGTAGGCTATCAACCGCGAAAGAGAATATTTTAATTAGAGATCCGCCCAAGACAAATGGCGTTGAATAGTCTTCTTCCTGTCAAATCATAATAGGAAAATATGACTTTAATTGTAATGGATTACTAGTGAAGATTAATTGTTGACACGCTAACTTTTTAACAGCAAAGTAAGTTATGTAACCGATAAATTAAACAGATTTATAATGGTATAATAAAAAATATGTATTTGGGTCATTTTCGCAGATAGGGCGAAACATTGTCTAAAGAGGTTTTTGACTAATTATTGAGTAGTTAAATTCACTAATTTCGTGGTCCGCTTGACCAATTAATATATTACAATTAATTAAGGTTTTTAGTTGAGATGAAAAAAAGCTAATGGCACGAGAGGGATTCGAACCCACATCGACATCAAAAAATGGCATCGGAAAAATGGAGGGAAAACTCATAAGGTGGGGTTGAGATGGGGAGTTGATGTCCGAGTGGATCGAGGTCACGATAGCTCAGGTGGTAGAGCAGCGGCGTATCAAGCCGAAGGTCGTGGGTTCGAATCCCTCTCGTGCCATTAGCTTTTTTTCATCTCAACAAAACCTTAATTAATTGTAATTATTGAGTAGGTTGATTAAAAAAAAACTTCATCACTTTTTTCAACTTATTACACGACGGACACGTAGATTAAACTTAATAAATCCTCCATTTAATTAGGAAAATTTCATTGAAACAGCAAAAGTCCCCGCCATGTCCTGACCTAACATTTTCCAAATTTGTGTACACTTTTGAGGCCACTGTAATGAGATTTCCAACTTGAAATTTCGTGCGGTATTCAAAACCGATTGGGAAAACCGACTTGGCATAATTTTAGAAAGTTTTGGAGAAGAGGGAATGGGAAAAATCGCTGTTTTTTAAGAATTGGATCAAAACTGCTCACTCAGTGAAAAGAATCAGGTCTTTTTCGTAGCTCACAGCTCTTCCTTCCAAACGCCCTCCGCTCTCCTGATTCGTCTCTCCATGCTGTCCTGAGTCCGCCATTATGCGTTCTCGCCGCTTCAAGTTTCAACGCTCCGCGAGCCAACTTTCCAGCTTTGAGCATTAAGCCCGATGCGATGCCACCCAACGCCTTGTCTCGTTTTGGTAGGGTGTGCACATATTTGCGACGCCACGCGCACGCCACGTACAATCACACATCGGGTATCACAAATCAATATCGCAATCGCAACGCCACTTTTGTTCTTAATGCATTATTTTGAGCAAAACCATGTAATAAATTGTTTGTTAAACTTAATTGTTTTAAATAATGTTATTCCGGTGTTTTGATAAATTTTCTTCCTAACCATCATAATTAAATAATTTTTATTAAAAATCATGAATTTTTGATCTCGTTTAATTTGGTTTACATTAACATAAGAATGTTGTAATTAGTATGTCGACAAAATTACATATAGTTTGAAAGAAAGTACAAAATATATGAGTGTTCTGTTCTGACACTACTCGACGAAGACGGTATAATTTTATGAGCAAAACCATGAAATAAATTGTTAGTTAAATTTTATGAGTAAAACCGTTTAATAAATTGTTAGTTAAATTTTATGAGTAAAACCGTTTAATAAATTGTTAGTTAAATTCATTATATCAAAAAGTGGTATTCCGGTGTTTTGATCAATTTTCTACCAAACCATTAAAAATTAATAAAAAAAAAAAACTAATGAATTTTTGATCTCGGTTAATTTGATTTATATTAACATAAGTATGTTATTAATATAACGGCAATAATACATGTAGTTTGAATAAAAGTATGAGTGTCCTGTTCTTTTGACTTCGACTGTACTCGATGCCACTCGACGAAAATCTGGGCAGTGGGTAACTTGGCTGCATCGCGTAGCGCAGAGGAGGTTAGCGTTGCGTGGCATTGGGCAGATGTGCACGAAGGTAATACAATCTTATGGAAAATTGGACATTGGATGTGAATCGGGTAGCATCGGGTAACGTCGCGTTGTATCGGGTGTGTTCCTCGCTTCAATTATTCATTAGCAATTAAAAAGATTTTAGTAATAATTGTAACAATTAATATTGAAAAATTTCAATTATTGCAATTGATTGACTCCTAAGAAATATAGAAAGTAATATTATAGGAAATAATACCGAAAGTATTGTATATCTGCAATATTTTTTCTGTTTTTGTACATAGTACTTGGTATCTCGTTTTGTGTATCCTTTTGTATATATTCAGGATAAACGTATTTATTAGAGTGAATGTAAAGTGATTACAGTCGAAGACCCCAAGAAATCACATTGTTTACAGATAGCTCTAAATAAGTTAATGATAAGTTTATTTTTTAACGAGGGTATTTTAACTTACAGTGATGAGCGCCGTGGCAACGCCTAAACCGTTAAGGCCTCCGACGCTCCCTATAAGCTCCTATTAATAACATAACTTAATATTAATCCATAACTTAATAATAATCCATAAACTTAAAAAAATAAAATTATTAATTTGAAAACATGTTGATTATGCCACTTATGTCACGTGTTTTGTGTTATATTTTAACATATTGTGTGAATGATAAACCGCATTTGTATTTCTTATCGAGATATTTATTTTCTAAGATGACGTTTTAAGAAGCAATGATTGCTTTGTACGTAAACAGATCGACAATGTTATGTAATCCACATTACTGGATTTGTCTATTTACCCGGAACAGGTGTTCCTTACGGAAGATCGCGAATCCGAAACGCGTTTGATGACACGTAGCAGCAGCGACATTAGACGGACCCTGTAAACTGATCAGTGTCGATCTGTTCAAAATGAGTACATCCACTCGAAGACCCAGTAACACCACCCACCTTTTGCATAAGTAACATAATTTATGGAATCATATTACGACAATGTTTACGAATGTATATCTATGTAGGTTGGTTCGCATTGAGATGCAAAAATATTGGGTGGTAGTAGACTGTAAACGGAGTACAAAATTGGTTTTCTAACTACGTCGAGAAAACACATTTTGTTCGGAAAAAACGACCTTTTTGCATCAAAATTGAGATCATTTTTAAAATGTTACTTAAATTGACTAATGAGTCATTAGGGTTATTCACGATGTTTGTAAGATGTTAACTCATGTTAACTGGAATAGAGAAATGTCCAGTAAGATCGTGAACGCCCCCTTCTTTTCTTAGCATGTTAAACGTTAATTTTTCCGCAATGCTGCGCGTGGCGATTGGTAGAACCAAAAATAAAGCTATAACAGTCCTCAAAGGCTTGTTGTTTGTTTTATCTTTCTTTTGTATTAAATTGTAAGATGCCAGAAGTTAATAAAAAAGAAAAATTAATCAACTCTTTCATTCAAAATGCTACTATGCGCTCGAAAAGTACTAACAAATGACACGCTTCAATTCGTATCGAAATACCTAACTTGTATCCTAACTTCTAACAGCCTACAACTTTATAGGAGACGGGATGTATCTACTATGAATGAGAATATAAGGACAGACCAGAAATTAACAAAAGAAATTTATTGGTCTGATTTAATTAACGCGTATTTAAGAATAAAAATACGTGTAAACAAAACACAGCTGTTGGCTGCCATGTTGATTACCTACGCCCTAACGGATAGCAATGTGACTACATTTTCGACCTAACATCTAACATTGGCCCTGGCCTGTTAGATCGAGCTACATTAATTAGCCGATTCTAACAGGACCTAACAGAGTTAACAGGGTTAACACAAAGATCGTGAATACCCCTATTTACTGAACCCTTTAATAGAGATGACAAAAATAACGCTTTTTAAGGATCGGATCAAAACCGCTCACTGAAATGATTCACCTCTTTTTTGTGGCTCACCGCCAGTGTTCAGAGCAGAGAGCGTTTCAAGCGAAGATCGGGGAAAGTGGCCGGAGGAGGCAAAGGGATGAAGTCACTTGTCAAGTTACTGAGTGTGGTACAGGCAAAATCCAAAATTGAGCAGCAATCGCTGAAGGGTTGTAATCGGAGTGGTGGAGATAAGAGCTTTTTCAGAGTGGTTCATCGCTCTCTCAATAAAGTGTTCAACTCTTTACTATCTAGGGCAATACGTGCCCATCGGCATTTCAGTCGACGTGGAGAATTATCTGGAATGGTAGTGGAATTACTAACAGGCTAAGTGGCTAGCGTGTTAGATTCTCGTCGTCAACATTAGCAATTTTGTTAAAAGGTTGGCGGGAAATGTTTAGTGATAGTTCAGATTGGCGCCAAAAATATCAGTGTTGCAAATATACAGAAACAGAGCTGGAACAACACTGCGCCTGCCCCAAACTTATGTGATTTTCTTCTAACCTTAAACCAAATTGCTAAAGTCGGCATTGTTCTGACGTAACTTTGGGCAAAAAAAGGGCTAAATTATAAACTGGATATGATTTTTTTTTTATGTTTGCTTAATATAACAATTGATACATGTTACAGCGGTGGGGTGAAGAGCCTTGTTGGACATAACATATACACTGACAGGCAAAAAATTCCACCCACTTGTAATATAAATTGATTTGTATTTCTTTTTATATATTAATCAAAGTGTCACTTTTTTAATGTTTAATAATTGACCCTTTGTTTAGAAAAGTAAAAAATGTAAATTACTTAGGAAAATGAAAAAAAAAGTAAATAAAAAAGACGGACAGATAAAATTTGTTTTAACTTTGTTTTAGATTTTTAATTAATATTTCAATATCGCGTATTTCCACCTCTTGCCTTAATTACATCTCGAAGACGCCTAGGCATACTTTCTACCAGTCTGGAAATGCCTCTTTGCTGGAGGTTAGCCCTCCTTGAAGAGTCCTTTCAACATAGTGGAGTGTATCAGGAAGTGATGGACGTGCTCTTATGCGTCTTTTGAGGTTATCCCATAAATGTTCGATGAAGTTCAAGGCTTCGTACCTTTCATTTCGCCTTCTCCACACTTTTTCAAGCCCATCTGGAGATCGTAGAGCAAATCTACACTCACCTGTAAAAAGTACAGCAGATCAATCGTTTAAAGCCAATAGCCGTGTTCTCGAGCAAATGCGAGCCGTGCAACTCCGTGAGTCCTGGTCAATTCAGGTCCTCTTACGGGGCGAAAAGCCATCAGTCCATACTGATTTAATCTTCTTCGAGCAGTGCGTTCAGCAATTTGGACATCTCGAACTTCCTGGAGCTGATGAATCGCTTGAACAAAAGTAAGGTTCGTAAAATTGTCAAAGTCAAGAAACGGTCATTCCGTGGTTCTCTTTTCCCTGGCTTCCAGAACCGGGCCTTTTATGGTAGGACCCAGTTTCTTGAAATAGCAGCATACCTGAACGTCCATCATCATGTATGTGTGTATCACACGCAAACATCCTCAGTACTAAGTGGCATTTTGAAGTTGAAGCGTGTTTACCTTTAATTGATATTCCAATTTTAAAACATAGCATAAACAAATATTTATTGGTAAAAACAATGAGACAAATTGAGTGTAGAATTTTCTTTTATCGAGAAAATAAAAAACCATCAGTCAGTGTATGTACCGTATATTCGCAACACTGATTTTTTTGGGGCAAGAAGGGTTAACCTTCTTTTAGTTTTTTGGGGTCATATTGTTTAAAGACGTTTTTGTTTTCTGGTCAGATAGTTGTCTTCTTCTCCTTTCCTTTTCTGACTCATCAGTTCTTTAACTTTCTTGGGTAGCTGAAGCATGTTGCTGCATGGTATTCTTTTGTCTAGTAATGTGTGGTGATTAGTGACCATTAATCGATATTTATTTAGAAATAGTGAGATGTAGGTTTCAGAAAAACATTTTCTTTATCGTGCCAACGTTTCGATCTTTATTGAGATCATCTTCAGGGCNATAAAGAAAATGTTTTTCTGAAACCTATCACACCAGACCGCATCTCACGATTTCTAAATAAATACTTTTGTCTAGTATTACACCATGCAGTCTGGATGATGAGGGTGAACGTCTTTGCTTCGATATGTCATTGTTGTTCTGTTTTATACATTAACGACTGTACCGTCTAACGCAAAACTAGTCCAGCCGGTAGTTAAATTCTTTGAAAATCATCTGACTGGAAAAGACCAAACAGCATTTCACACTTTGAACGAATTGGTTGTGCCTAGTTTATAGATTGTAACTGAAAATATTAAAAAATTCTCATATTAGAGTCGATCTAAGAGAAAATGGTGTAATGCCGTTGTTTATTCAAAAGGAGCAACAGGTTATGTAATTTTATATTCCCTAAGTTTAGTGAATCCACCCCAGAGAGGGTTCTTTGCATCATTAATAAAAAGAATTGATTCATAGTGAGTGCGACGGGAGGATTGTCCTTTTTTTCTTTTATAACCGTTACAATCTCGCTCATAATAGACAACTCGACCGAGATGTGTAAAAAGATGAATATTATTGCCCGGTCCGTGAGCGATCGTATAACCCCTTAGGCCCGAAACTTTTACCCCCGGCTGTCGGCATACGATGATTTATAGTTATTACTGCATATCGGGTTTTATTGTATGCGAATAAAAGTTGCGGAACCCAGATGAAAATAACGTTAATGTAATAGATGACAATATATCTCACGCCATTTTCCCACGTACGTGGGTGAGTTACTTCGGTAAATGAAAAAATACGAGTTGCAAACATTTCAAGGTTCGTTTGTCACACTCTTGTCACAAAGTAGATGAAAATATGGGTTTTCGCCTTAGTTCTGCAAGTAATGATACGCATCGCTCATGCAATGTCCTACTTTTTTTACGGCTTCAATATATCAAGATGTATATGTGAGGAATAATAATGATTTTATTTGTTTTAAAACAGGACTGGAGAAAGGGAAATGTTTAGCATGTTTAAGATTTTAATTTAAAAAATTGCTTTATTCGCCATGGAATTATATTATATATTTGATCCAGAAAGTGAGCCCGCATCTTTGCTGATTATCTCTTTAAACGTAATTAATTTTCTTTGCGTAATGAAATGAAAATACTCTTCTTTTAATTCAGCCAACAAAAATTAACATTTTTTTTGGTAAATAAAGAAATATTTGCTCTTGATCTATTGATCCTAATACTTGGGATTCTTGTAGTTTTTTACGGGAACGACTGTACTTGGCGTAACATCGAAATAATGATATATTTATTATTCGATAAATTAATTACAGGTTACATTTTTCAATAAATACTGCTTTGACATTCTGGGCATGAATAGACGAGAATATTCCTAGAGACGGGAAAACGGCTCTTTCTCTCTCTGAATCGGATCAAAAACTCAGTGAAATGAATCAGCTCTTTTTAGTGGCTCACTGCTCAGGACGGAGAGTCGTGTGGGCAGCGTGTGTGGCAAACGAGGTGTAGTCTCTTATCAAGTTACTGAGTGGTGGTAAAGACAAAATTTTAAATTGAGTATCGTAGTGGTGAGGATAAAAGATCTACCGCTCTGCTGATGTGGAAAGAGCTACCGCTCTTTTTTCAGAAAGGTTCAATCGCTAACTTAGTAAAGTGAGTTATTCGTTTGTTCAGCTCGCGGAGCCCCACTACAGTATGCCTTTGCTGGAGGGACGTTGGGCCATCGCCCACGCCAACCAGTGGTCAGGGGGCTCTACTCTCGTCGAAACCATCGTTTGCATTTGAGTAATTCGGGTGTCGGTACCTAGCGGAGATACGAAGCTGGACATGCCGGCTCGGAGAGTAGCAGCATTGATTTTTAAGTATGCATTGATTATACCCACCTATCGGACAACTTCAAATGCATCATCTTACCGCTTTTTTCTTTAAACTAAAAGTGGATCACTTTCTAAGTCCTTAGTGGCTTTCTGAAAGTTAAATCAAACTCCAGAATCCAACTTCGTGGTTCAAGCTACTTTATACCGTGCTGCGGATTTGTTCTGCAAACTAGTGGTTTACTATTAACCAGCTTGACTTTAATCTTTCTCATACAATCATTATGTGTAATAATAATAATCCGTAACTTTGAAAACACCTCTTCCTTTACGTTTCGGATTGGGCATTTTGGTTAAAACGAGGTTTTTGGGTATTGACTTTCACTATAGCTTTCGTTTTGACCGTCACTTAGTTTTCCTGGTGCGGAAACTGACTGCGTGTTTTGGAATTAAGAGATCGAAACCAGTTGTACACCAATCTCAACTGCTAACAGCTCTTTTCATGTCACTTGTTAGATATACCGCCATTGGATTCTTGGGCAATGATGTGGGTCTGCTTCATAAGGTTTTCCTAATTTGACAGTGATTCTTGACCTTGGATAAGAAAACTGTTCCTTTAAGTTTAAACAGCTCAATTTAATTATAGTTCTTCGATGATATATTCTGCAAACGATAAATACTGTCTGTGGTCACTGAAACAAGTTTAAAACTCTTATATCATGTAACACGACCAGAGCTCGACGAAATATTCGCTCTACCTAAAAATTTATAAAGTAATTGTGTATAGTAATAGTAAACATATATTTTAACTAATTTTGTAATATGATGCTTTTTATGCAAAAAATGAGAAAGCTTATTTATATATAAATGTTTTGTGTTAGCAGTTTTGTTGAACTATCTGAAAAAAGGTCGCACGTTCATTCGTAGACATCGTTCTATTTTGATTTGAAAAGAAATCCGTCCCATGCAACCTGAGCTATTTGGGCTTCTTCGCTGGCAAGGCAGAACCGGAGAAAATCGATCATCAGCAGCTCTACTAGATAGAAGAAGGACTGGGGGATTTCCTCCCAATTTATTCCTTTCTTTTATTTCCGCCCTACTTTTCCTCCTAATGGGATGCCTGCTAAGGTGCAGAGGTGAGGAGATTTTCGGGGATTTTATTTAATTTCTTGTCTCGATGTTCTATGTCGATGTTTTTTGTCAGCTGGTCAGCAAAATTTAGGATAAAACTATTATATGGAACAAATGAAAAACCAGAATTTTCGTAGAATAACAATCTGCCTTGTCAGCGGCTGTTACAATGTTGCACTTTATATAACTTTTCATTACAAGCAGACATATTTAAATCTCCACAAATACAAATATTCTTAGATTGGATTTGGATTTATATAAGCTCAAATTTGCACTTGTATGCGCACAGGTACAGAGTTGAGCCTATCACTTCTCGCAGTCCAATGGCAATTCCAGCTTTCGTAATTTTCAATAAATTACCGGCAGACCAAATTGCCAGCAGGCCTCAAGAACCACCCACCGCGGGTGTTGGCAGACCTCGGTCGTATCCGTCCAGCAACCGAGGTTGGCCTCCGGCAAGGTCAATTCAGCACCCAACGCATGCAGTTCCTAGATCTCACTAATTCTTAAATACATCCTTTCCTATTTACATACCATTCACTTAATTCGAGTGGATAACTGCCCGATATTCCTCCATCACCCTCTACTCATATTATATAACTTATCTAATTGAGGGTCGATGGGGTACTCAATATTCCGTCATCAACCCTCTCACACTTCACATTCACGCTAATAAATACATTTACTCTTAACACACTCTAGGGACACTAAACTATCATTACTATATATACAATAAAACAACACTGTTTCTTCCAAAAATCGGAACAGCGACTGGACTCGCTCATTCTCATGTACAATACTTCCTACGCGATCTGTATACGGAACCGAGGACTTGCACCCTTAAACTTGGTGGGACACATCGAGCAACGTTTCTCTACATGCCGGACGCCGGACACATAGCGGGCATTGACCCGAAAGTAAGTGGCCGTCTGTCAACCTCGCATAACCTTTCTTAATCGGGTGAGGATGACCCTTCTTCTGCGAGTCATATCCTCCGAGGGCCACCGATCGACAATGCTTTTAATACGTGAGTGCTTCTTTCTCATACCTACGTTGCTATCTTCTTTTAACCATGTTTTTTATTACATGTTTAACGTCAGAGGGACGAATGGCGGTTGTTAAAAAAAGGTTGGGGTTAATATCCTTTGAATATTTGAAGGATAAAAATTATAATAATAATAAACTGTAATAATTTTTAGAAACAAAACAATACAAAAACTTAACTTTTGAAAAACGTACGCAAAATGTGTTGGATTTTTTTTAACACATTAAACATTAAACACCGACCGTCTAACCTTACAACCGAGTCCGGCAAAGCGAGAAAAAGGGAAAGCGACAAAAATATGAGCTCGCCGAATGTGTTCCATAACAGCTTCAAATAAATGGGAGTTGCGGAGTTTTGAACTAGTGAACCTCCTCCGGGAGCACTAACTACTTTCCTTATCGCATGTCCGATTTGAGGGAAAATAACCACAATTCATAACGTTAATATCACCAGACCAATTTTCCTTTTAAACTGTTTTGAAAGAAAAAGTACTTTCACTACATGTCAATTTGTTAAGCAAGCAATGTTTAATCTCTTTTTATTTTGTACGCTCATCATTATTAATTTCCCGCACAAACATTGACATATTGTCAATTTTATGGGATTGAAAGTCAGATTCGTGTTGAGGTGGTAATGTGGTAAATCACCTTGTGTGTTGCTTACATCAAACAGGACTTGAGTGCTCCTCCTTGTACGGCTAAAGTGCCAATGGCCTCGCGATTTCCTCCATAATTACCTAATTCACACCTCTAAAAACACTACATAACAAACATGTCAAATACTCAACACCATAACTACGCCCCCTGCCGCACCCCCCCCCTCCCCACCAAGCGACAACCGATGGCCCCAATGACGAATAATCCCCACTCGGACAATAAACAGTTCCTCACTGAAGATGGCACAATGCCGAAACGCCTTTGAATAATTCAACAAACCCGCAAGTGAAAACGGACCATTTCATTTACCAACCATAAAATATTCCTCAATAATTCCATCGATTTAAGACTAACCATGAATCAACACACACGACTAACACGCAGGAGGTCGGACTAACCTAGACTACTGTCACGCAAATATAACGTTTCAACAAAATACCAACTGAATGGGGCACCGCTAAACCTTCCAACATCCAAAGAATATAGTCCTTCCAATCCAAAGCCATCAGAACCATAGTCCGATGCTCCTTACTACGTCCCTAACATCACCCTTCACAACGACCTCAAAATTCTTCTCGTACAAAAAAAAAAAAAATAATCGCCAATAAATTTTCCACTTTTCTCATTGGAACTTCGCGTTGGGGGTGATCGGCGGGTTCAAAGAGATACAAACCGTTACCGATATCTTGTTCACATTAGGCTTGTCTCATCATTAAATAATTTATAATAATTTATTATAAACTATAAATAATTTATTTATAAATAATTTTGTTCAAACCACAACTTGCCATATCGTGTCGTCTTGTTATACATTTTTTTTCGTTCAATTTCAAGTTTGACTAGTTAATAAAATTTTTAAGTCTAATTCATTTTGTAAACTTCCTATCTTAAAAGGTTATTACAATATGTTTTCCGTTGATTCTTTAAACACTTTTTTTCACCCCTTATAATTCTTCCCTTTCTTTTTAAATTAATATTTACACAGTCCGCTACAGAGAGAATGCATGAATGAATGAATACTGTTTTATTTAACAAATTTAGTTCGCAAACGACCTTTCTTACAATTAACGAGAGTGTGAGAGTGAGGAAGAAAGGAAGCGTAACTTTTCCCAACTTTTGACCCCACTTTTAGATTTATCACCCAATGTCTTCTTAGATCAGTCCGCTTTTGTTGTAAAAATTGCCAGTCTAATTACAAAATACTACACAAGCATCATAAAATTTGTGAAATGGTAATTTTGGATGCATTTCGTTAAAACGCATACATTAAATTTTCAATTATTATTAATTTACATGCCCGAACACTCTTGGCCGTTGATTCCCAGTAAAAAACATCCCGGACCACATTTGCCCAGCTTCCAACTGAAATTGCCAATCACAAAATCAATATAATCAAAGCTTAAAATGGATCATTGGAAAGCTCATAAAACGTTGAAAGTTACGCACCAATATAGTTTGTGCGGTCTAGAACACAAAGGGTGACAATCCTTTGATGAGGGGGTTGACTGATAATGTTGATTTTCAACGGTTGCTGAGTAGTCATTAATGCCGTCCTGTCTGGATGTTTCGAATTGCTTGAGGCGTACTTTGTTATAAAATTATGAATTTGTTCACTCACGAAAAAACCTGTAAAAATTTTAAAGTTTGGTAATTCCTGATGAACGTTGTGTGCTTCGAACAATTTCTTATTTGCTGGAGCTAAGCACCAGTGTGAAAAAAATCGGCTAAGCCAGGCTAATATTCAAAACATTAAGTACCGAAACTTCAGTCAGACGTTACAAAAACCTTCTATGCTTTCGGATGTTGATGAACGGAATGCTGTTAGTTTATCTAGATAAAAATTTGCGAGCATTCGCTTGTTTTAGGAACGCCCCCCTGGAAATCCTTAACCCGATGCAACGCCATGCGACGCTACCCGACGCCTTGCCACGTTGTGGTAGGGTGTGCACATCTATGCGACGCCACGCGCACGCCGCGTACAGTCCACAGCGTTTATCACAATAATCACTATCACAATAGCAACGCATCTTTTGTTCTTAATGCACTATTTTGAGCAAAACCTTGTAATAAATTGTTAGTTAAATTTTATGAGCACAACTAAATTTTTAGTTAAACTTAATTGTTTTAAATAAAGTTATTCCGGTGTTTTGATAAATTTTCTGTCTAACCATCATAATTAAATAATTTTCATAAAAACTTATGAATTTTGGATCTCGTTTAATTTGGTTTACATTAAAATAGGAATATTGTAATTAATATAACGACAAAATTATATATACTTAGTTTGAAATTACCTACAAAAAATATGAGTGTCCTGTTCCGAAGCTACTCGACGAAAATGGTGTAATTTTGTGAGCAAAACTATGAAATAAATTGTTAGTTAAATTTTATGAGTAAAACCGTGTAATAAATTGTTAGTTATATCAAGAAGTGGTATTCCGGTGTTTTGATCAATTTTCTACCAAACCATTAAAAATAATTTTTTAAAAATAAAAACTAATGAATTTTTGATCTTGTTTAATTTGGTTTACATTAACATAAGAATTTTGTAATTAATATGACGACAAAATTACATATAGTTTGAAAGAAACTACAAAATATATGAGTGTTCTGTTCTGACACTACTCGACTAAGACGGTATAATTTTATGAGCAAAACCATGAAATAAATTGTTAGTTACATTTTATGAGCAAAACCGTGTAATAAATTGTTAGTTATATCAAAAAGTGGTATTCCGGTTTTTTGATCAATTTTCTACCAAACCATTAAAAATAATTTTTTAAAAATAAAAACTAATGAATTTTTGATCTCGGTTAATTTGGTTTACATTAAAATAAGTTCGTTGTAATTAATATAACGACAATAATACATGTAGTTTGAATAAAAATATAAGTGTTCGGTTCTTTTCTCTTCGACTGTATTCGATGTTACCCGACAAAAATCTGGACAGTGGGGATCACAGAGCGTAGAATAGGGGGGGGGGTAGCGTTACATAGCATCGGGCAGCACACAGCACGGTGGTAATACGATCTTATGGAAAATTGGACTTTGGATTTGCGTCGGATAGCATCGTCGGGTAGCGTCGCATGGCGTTGCATCGTGTAAATGTGTTCCCGGCTTTAGGTAGACGCTCTGCAGCTCTCCACTTCAATAGCCAACTCCCGAATTTCGCCCAACATTATGGCCAATATGTCGGGTTAGGTTGACATTTCCTCTCACGACACGTGATTTTTGTAAATTTGTAAATCCAGTTCATTACATAAGGAAAATAAGGTTTACAGTCATTAATATAATATATTTATGACAATGTCTAACCGCACTCTGGTACACTTTGATCTTCATAAAGCTCTGAACAGACAGAAACATGTTTGTGAATCCCTTTTTGAATATAGTTAAATGAGCAATACATAAACCGCAAGCCGTTTATCTCACTGACGTTCTCCATGAGTTAATCCACGTCATCCTTGATGGCAAAGAGACAGAAGATTAAATTAGTGATGGGCTGTTGACGTGTTTCAGTTAAGATATGCCGCCGGCACGTGTAGCGGTTCTTCACCGTCTATCCTTGATGGCTCAATTAAATGCGAGGAAATTCCGACGTGCTTTTCCCTGAAAAGCGGTAATTGACGTCTCATTTTCCGATCTAGCTCAGCAACTGCAGTCTTCTTATTGTTTAATACATGACTATTTAACCCAATCCTTAAAGCCCACTGATATGCTGCGGTCGTTTTCTCTTCTTCCTTCAATCATTTCTTAAAAAAAAATAAAATAACATACTGGTGATACAGCATGACATCGTGCCCATAACAACAACATGCAGAATTAAATGTATAGTTTTCAATATTTTTATAAGTATAATAAGCATGGCTAGCGGTTAATTACATAATAAAGCTTTTCATTATGTACATATTATAAATAAAAGGAAACAAATTCGAAAAAAACGTTATATAAAGCAGTATGATTGAAAGAAAAAGACAAAATAGGTCGACTTAATTTTTTTAAATTTACCCTTTATATATTACAAATTTGGTCACAATATGTTTTTTCATACGATCGCATTACTAACACTAATGCACCGTAGTGCCAATGCTAGCACTCAGGTCTCGAGGCCCTCCTCGATTAAGGCGACGTGGCGGGTTTTCGGGAATGTGAGGAGAGGGCTCGAGCAGTAGGTTAAGGATGGATCGAGAGGTTGGTGTGGAACTTTTGGAATCTGGAACGGATCAGTTGGTTGACAAAAGAATGTTGAGGTCGTTGTAGATTGTGAGGAAGCTTTGACGATTTGTCTGAAGACTTTTGATTGGAAGGATTTCAAGCGCTGGATGTTGGATGACGGCATAAACTCACAGTTCTACTCCGTACGTCCAAACTGATCGCAGTAAAGTTTTGTATAAGGTTAGTTTAGTGTTAACGGATTTCGGTCCTAGAAGTCTTCGTAGTAGCCCAAGTCTTCTGTTAAGTTGTTGTCTCTTAAGTCTTGTGTGAGAATTCCGCTTCAGTTCATGTATAGTTCTAAGCATTTGAAATAAATGGGAATCGGTATTTCATTGATGTTAGTATACAGTGGAAGGGAAGATTGTTTGTTCAACATTTCTCTCCATTCTATCTTGTCCTTCACTTTTTGCACCAATTTCGATAAGCTCAAGGTGTTCTTGGATGTTGGAGGTAGCGAGGATAGAATTAGAATTAGAGCAGAAAATTGCGGTATTATTGGCTAGGTGTGATGATGTTTTAAGGCGGATAGGTAGGTTATGAGTATAAATGACATAAACGATGGACTAAGAATGCCCGCTTGCTAGTCGTCGGCAGGACTCGTTGCCGCACTTCACTCTGAATCAGCAGATTGTTAAATAGGATTTTGGGACATGTGCAAGGCCCTATCAATAGTTGTGCTACACCTCGAAACTCGTCCAAGAAATACTCATTTTTCTCTACGACAGAGGAGATAGGGTGGACAACTCTGAAACTTTGTTGGATCGAGGAATGATGATGAAGGAAGCTGAATGGGTGAAAAGGAATAATTTTAAAAGTATCATGGGTATCAAAAGCTTTAAAAGGTTTTCAAGGAATTGGCTTGAAGGAAGAATACTGATAGGTCTGTATGAGGATATGTAGCTAGGAGGTATATTTCCAAAAGAGAGAAATGGGAGTAGTTCGTAGGATGAGACGCCATACTTTGAGCATTTAAAGTAGAGCCTATCAACATACGCTGCGAGTCAGAAACGGGGTGATTTCGATTATCGTTCGTCCGCTGTACGTCACTGGTCCTGGAATGCATCAATTTGAGTAATGTAGATAGCCATCAGCTCCGAGACATTTCGACAAATGTTTGGGTGTCATGCCCATTTGCTATGTCCACCTGGATATAATGTTTTAGATGCATACTTTAATTTTTTACATAGAAACCTTGTCCAAAATACACTTATTATTATTATTTAAGTCGATCGATAGCTACAAACACATGAATCTCCGAATTACCACATCTNCAAATATAACCCTGGCAAATTAAACTCATTAACAGAAATTCGGGAAAATGGAGGGTATGAACTGCAAAACCATATGGGAAATTCATTTCGTGATTACATTCATGCAAATGGGTATCGAACGGGGCTGTTAGCATTGATGATATTAACAGATTAGATAATAGGTATAGCGCCTTGGATCACCGATATAGCTGATCTACATGGAGCTAACGGGGAAATTAGGTTGAGACGAATTTTGCATTCATAACACTCCCCTAAAACGTACCAACCCGGATTAATCATAAAACCCAAAGTGAAAATTGCGTTGTTGTACAATAAACCACTACGCCAAATAAACGATGTTTCAATACTTTCCAGAGTTGCCATTTTGGAATTTGAAAGTTTCAGCATTTAGAGTTCTTTTGGCAATTATCATTTTCTAACTCGTCGGTTTGTTGTACATTTATATTTTGTCCTATGGCATTCAATAAAGTTTAAAGTCTAGTTCTACAACTCGATTCGGAGAATATACGGTGTGCTTGGCTATGTGAATCGGTCTTTTCTGAACAGCAGCTAGTTAAACAAAATTGAAGGGGGTGAAGCGTGCTGACATTACGTTTCACTGATAATAGAACCCATTTTCAACCAATTTTTTTTTGTATACACGCACACCAAATCCTCCATTTATGCAAATTGCCATGTAATTTATAACTAATATTGTTGTCTAGGTGTGATGATGTATTAAGGCGGATAGGTAAGTCAGCAGTATAAATGATATAACAGATGGGAACAAGAACGCTCCCTTGTGCGACGCCGTCTCGTATCTGTCAGACTTCCAAAAACTCTTCACTGCACCTCTCTATGAAGCAGCGGTCGGTTAGATAGGATTTCAGGATAAGAAAATAAGGAGTGGGTAGGAAACGTGTTAGTTCATAAAGCATGCCCGGTGTCATACCATGTCAAAAGCGTATAACTAGAAACTCACCTAAGCAATACTATTCTCTAAATCGGAGGATACAGTATCGACATCTCTGAAACCTTTTTGGTTCGTAGAATGATAGGAACAGGATCTTACACTACCCGAGAATACGCGATACTCCTCGGGGTAATTTGGGGATAAGCCCTTTCATTCACCCAAATAAATACATACGTAAATAACACATATCATATACACGAAGTCACAAAGATTTATATACAGTTAAAAATATTCAAGATCTTGAGATATTGAATCAGCGAGCGATCTGTGCGTGCGGTATGTCGTATTCTTTCTTTGCGGACTTACAAATGGGTTTTTCGTGATCATTTTCGCATCAACATCGACAATAATGTTTTTCAAGAGGTATGGTACACAAATGGAGATTTGCTAAAGAGGACGCATAGGGCGCCGCCACTTTCCCTCAAAAATACATATGTACGCAAATTACTTATTTTACTTACTTACTTAGAAAATGTCATGTCAAATAAATAAAAACTACCGTGATAAGCTCTCCACACAACGGAACCTTTGAGGAACCTGGGTTATTTTCTTATGACTACTGTCAAGCAGGTTGTAGCTTGTATTCCGTGTCATAAAGGAACAAAAATATTATTACCAAAAATTATCAATTCTAAAATTACACTTATTAAAAATGAACAATTAAAACATTGAAGATGTGTTATCAGAAGAAGTTGTTCCTTATATGGGACTAATTGGCGACGGTTTTATTTTTATGCAGTACAATGCAAGGCCCCCACAGAGTATCGTTGATGATTACTTGGAACGGGCTTCAATTCAACGTTTATATTGACCATCATGTAGTCCCCTATGGAACACCTCTGGGACGAGTTATCAAGCAGGGTAAAAAGTCTCCCAGTCATGACAGAGAATTTGCAGGAATTAAGATTGGCGCTGTTCGAGGAGTATGAAAATAATACACAGCACTACATTCAAAACCTCATAAATTCGAATGCAAGCGGTGTTCAACGCAAGAGGAGGAAATACCACCTTCGGAATTGAATATTTTCCTCATTGTTTCCAAAGCAACATTTTTGGTAAATTTTTTTTTTTTTAGCTACATCTTATATTTTTCTTTACACATATCCAGTAAACAACATTATAACAATTATGTAAGGTTTTGGTTGAAATGAAAAAGCTAGTGTCACGAGCGGGATTCGAACCCATGACCTTCGGCTCAATACGCCGCTGCTTCATTTCAACCAAAACCTTACATAAAAAGATTAATTAATTGAAAGAAGTAATTTGGTCAATAGACAACTAAATATAATGGATTACAACAATTGCAAGTATTTAGTTAAAAAAAGGCAATAACTTTTTTCTCTCAGTGTATATCCTATTGTACGTCGGACTCCAATTTCTTTCAACAAGCTTAATGCGTAAAGATACATTTTTCGTACATTTATCCACAGTTTGCATTTTATGATATAAGTCTTAATAAATTAATATGCGTAAAATAGATATTTAGGCTTTTAAATACAAATTTAAATAGTTGCTAATTTAAATTTTAAACTGAATATTATCAAGACAGACTATGAAGTATTATTTAATTTTAAATGGAACGTAACAATAAGATATTTTTAGAAGTTTAAGTGGAAACGGAAAAACATTATGCAAATTGGTAACGCAAAGTTTTCGCATTATAAAGTTAAATTCGTTTATGTCAAAGATTTTACGAATCAGCAGTTGTTGATTGTTGCTGCTGCTTAATTTAAAAAATAATTTTAATAATGAACCAACGAAATGGCTTAAAGCATGGAATAGTTTGACAATTAAAGCTCGACAGACCCATTTGTGCAAGAGACGATTAAGGAAATGTATTTAATATGGACCTTATCCTGTATTTTCATCTTACTTTCTTCTACGTAGATAAAATCCTGCCTTGCATAAAAACTCACCCATGTCGCCCTAAAGCGAAAAGAAGGGGTGATTTTATCCCCAGAGGAGATCGTACAGTTGAGAGCGAAACCCTTATACGATATTTATCATCTGAACATACTACATAAATACCGCAATCGGGCATGATTTTTTCCTTTACACTCATCAATATTACAATATACAATGAAATTTCGAAATGCAAACAACAAATAACAAGCCTGATCATAAAAAGGGACCCAGTGTTTACACACTATTTTATAGAAAACACTATTTCCTTTGATAATACATAAAATTGCATGTAAATTGAGGGTTTAGAAAAATCATCTTTAAATCGCCCTTTATAACTTTTATATAACCTACTTGAGGGTCAATCGGGTCCTCAATATTCTGCCATCGCCCCTCTCACACTACACATTTACGCCAATAAATATATTCATTTTCAATACTCACTATGGAATACAAAACTAGCAGTACGGCATGCAATAAAACCACCCTGTGTCCTCCAAGAATCGGAACATGTGACCTATCTTAGATACTTGACGCCATTCTCAAGCATAATTATCGTGCGGGTGGCATTCCTACACGCTCTCTTTATAGAGCCAAGGAGTTGCATGTTCAATTAGGTGGTACGCATCGTGCAGCCTTTCTCACATGCTGGACAAATACGCAGGCTTTGGCTCACAAGTAATGTTAAGTATTCTTTGAGTCGATTCCTGTTGTGGGGCAGAGTCGGGGCTGCGTAGATTCATTGTTGCGACGCAGCCTCGACTGCTCCGCGACGAAGAATCGTGTCCAGACCAAGATTCAGTTCACATTCATCAGTGCCTGTGAAAATGACAGAGGAACTAGCTTTTAAAAAAATTTCCCTTGCTCTTTTTTGCATTGTACGTAGTGAATCCAATCGGAGGTGCATTAAAAAACCCCCAAAAAGATGGTGAGTCCGACAAATATTTCATGGCGGGAATCAGCACGGGAAAAATCTTTTGGACACGTTGCGATTAAATGATGGCGCAGGGTTCAGAAATTTTTTGAGGATGTCCACGACCGATTTCGAAACCATTTTAATGAAATGTGTGGTGATTAGTGACCGTTAATCGATAATTATTCAGAAATCGTGAGATGCGGTCTGGTGTGATGTATGTTTCAGAAAANTCAAATTTCCAAGAAAGATACCAACTTTCGGGAATCTATCTCTCCGGCCAACAGATTAGCTGCCACTCTCCGGTTCCTAGCGAGTGGAGACTCGTATACAAGCTTCATGTACACCTTCAGGATTTCAAAACAATCAATATCAGATTTCGTTTCAGAAGTGTGCGAAGCCATCATTCATCGTTTTTTGGGCCAAACCGTTCAATGTTTGGCTTTTCAATTCCCGATTTCTGTATTCCGTAAATGATACATCCCACAAACACCGATGGGAATGCATGTCTTCGATAAACTGTAATGTCAACTCGGTAGTCCACAACATACCTTTATACAAGACACTGTCAAAATCTTCAAGTTCAACTAAATAAATGAAGCACGAGCGCTTGTTCCGATTCACGTCTGCACTGGCAAATTTTGCGCAACATTGAGTCAAAGAATCCCATATCGGATGGGATTCAAGAGTCCGAAAATGCTAGCCCGCAACACACCAGATTCATCGCAACAGGGCAGCCCGGACTCAGGCTAGACGCAGCCGAGACTCTCCGGAGATTCAAAGAGACGACTCAAAAAATCCCAGTGCGTACTAGGCCTAAGTGTCTACCCCGCATGTCTTATCCTTAATCCGGTGATGATGGTCGCTCTTCTACGAGTCAGATCCTCAGAGGGCTTCCTGTCGACAGTGCTCATAAACAGATGTATACGTGTTTATAGTGAATTCAATAAAAATGGATTGGGATTTCCTTGGGGGTTATCTAGAGTTTCAATCGATTTTTTGAAGTTGTGATCAATGAGTTCATCGTTGATGTGGCCCATTGATCACGCGCAGGGGAGTTGGCGGGGAGGTCTCTCAGGAGTTACCGCATGTGACAAATAAAGTTAAAAAAAAACGAGATTGATATCATTTCTCTCTCCCTATTGACAATCTGTGCTATAAATTTAATGTGCTTAAAATAAATCTATAAATCTATGAATAAATAAATTTATTATGTTATTGACATTAATTATTTGATTTATTTGTAATTACTATTACGGTTATGATATCTATCTTGGTTTAAAGCAGAAAAATAAACCTAAGCTAGATAAGTTACCTTCATTGATATTCAAAGATCGTAGTGGTGAAAGCTCCTTTAGGTTAACGCCGTTAAAATATTTTTATAGCTTAGCTTTTGATATGATTTATTGTTTTCGGTTCTTAAAAGAGCTTGGAGTTTTAATAGAGAAGAGCCTTTCCCGTTATCTTTCAATTTCTTTTATAAACCTAAAACTTGCCAGGGGTCCTCTCTTCCTTCTGAAATCATCCTTTTGAAAAGGATTTTTCATCCTCTGAAAAAGGAAATTGGATGTGTAGTTGCCAGCCAACTCGACGAAACAGATAACTCGGGCCGAGACGGCGAAGTCTACATAAAAGATTCGCATCAACGGCTTGTATAATATCACGTCTCAGCAAACATTACTAGATAAACATTTATCTTCATATCTTTCAATTAATTAAGGTTTTTAGTTGAGATGAAAAAAAGTTAATGGCACGAGCGGGATTCGAACCGACGACCTTCGGTTAGATACGCCGCTACTTTACCACTTGAGCTATCGTGACTTCGATCCATTCTGACACTAACTTCCCATCTCAGCCCACCTTTCGATTTTTCCCTCCTTTTTACCATTTTTCAAATGTCGTATAATCAGGATTGGATTCGACCTTGGCAAAAAGGAGGGAAATTCGAAGGGTGTCCCAGGGGATCGAAGTCACGATAGCTCAAGTGGTAAAGTCAGCTTCAGCGTATCTAGCTGAAGGTCGTGGGTTCGAATCCCGCTCGTGTCACTGACTTTTTTATCTCAACCAATACCTTTCATAAAGATTAATTAATTGAAAGATGTTATTTGGTCAATCGGACCATCAAATCTAATGGATATCAAAGTCGTTGTACCAAACCAACCTTTTAACATTCTAATAGCACCAGCAGATTCTAATTGAAAAATTGCCTTTGGAACCATACTTAATTTTACAAAGAATTAGGCAGCTTAAAAATAAAAGGCAATGTCGTTTATAAAAACTCACACAGTACAGAGAAAAATTGAAATTCAATCGCTCCTTTAATTTTGAGGTAGATTCTCTCTCTCTTCGATGAAAATTGAATTTACTCCTCAAAAACTGCAGGTTACAGAACAGGAAATTCTAAATGAAACCTACCTTTTCAAGTTTCTAAAAAACGTAAAATTTTAACAAAACTATCTTGGTTTTATGAAAATAAAGCGCTTGATTGGGAAGTCATGAGTTGTTTAAGATCATGAAAATATGTTACTAATTATGCAGATAGACCTTTGTTTTGAAATTTAAAACACCTAATTTTCTGACCAAATATTCTGTTTAAATTGAACTAAAAAACAAAAAATTTCCTTTGCAACAAGCAGAAATCCAGTCGCTCATGAAACAATTTGTTGGAGTAGTAAAAAGTGACATAAAAGTTGACACAAATATCGTTAAGGATAAGCGATCAGACGAGAGAGAAGTCAATTAACTGGACTTTTTCCCCCTGACTTGTAGCCGTTTGCGCAATTCTAAAAACTGATTACATTATTTATCACATTTGGCCGACGCAGCATACCGACACGGCAAATTGGCAAATGCCGAAGTTTCAGCCCCAGAAGAGGGTTTCCAAATTCAAATTAGGTTCCCGGAGCATAAACGACAAAAAGTACGAACAGAGCTGAAAACACGGTTTAAACAAGCTAAATAAAATCAAACCCTGATCCGTAACTGGGAATTCAATCAAGGGAAACCGGAGGGCTGTTGCCATGTCCCGTCGGACAATTACTGATTTCCAACATTCCATCTGGCTCAAGTACATATAGAGCACGCATTCAATTCAGATTATAATTGTAGTTTTTAAATCGAAAAATAATCTCTGCCTTGTTTAAATTAAATAGAATTCAAACTCACGGTACTTCATAATTTTATCGAGATTAAAAATGGTTTACCAAGTAAAACGTTAAGTAATTCCGGTCATACAAAGGGCTTAATGTCCAAATATCCGTTGGGTGTCGAACGAGGGTTCAAACCAATTTACAATACATTTTTCATACTATATCGATTAAAAAGTACATGGGCTACGCCGGGATTCGAACCCAGGGCGGCTAGCGTGGAAATACGACTCAGAGTTGAAGCTTAGAGCTCGCGAGCTGATCAAAAGAATTAACTCACTTTCCTTAGCGAGCGATGAACCGGTCTGAAAAAAAGAGCGGTAGCTCTTATATACCCACCACTTCAATGCCAACGATTCCCACCACTTCAGCGATTCCCGTTCAATTTTGAATTTGGTGCTTACCAACACGCAGAAACTTAGCGAGTAACTTCACCCCGTTTGACCCTCCAGCAGCTCTCCCCTCAATGCGCTCTCCTTAGAGACAGGCAAAGTCGTTCCTTTTGGGACAGTACTTTTTAATTCAGTTACCTAGTTTAAATGAACTATAGTTCGTTTGTGAGTACTATGAACAACGAACTGAAGTACTGAACTGTAGAGCTCAGACAGTTTATTTAGGTCCGGTCTTTCGAAATAGTACTATTTCCCCAAGCCCGAAAAGGAACTGAAGTACTGTGCTCAACTAACGTACTTGTGCAACAAATGAATTAAAATTCAAAACTGCACTGCCAGCTGGATGAACTGTACTCTATTGCATGCTCGTCCCTGGTCCGTGAAAAGGGTTATTGGATCTACAGCCCAGGTTGTGAATTCACGCTGGCGGATGTGGCGAGGGACTGAAAAGGACGATAGTCCCCTAAAAAGAAAACCGGCCAGTACAGTTCTTTTTCAAGAAAAGGTCATTTGAACTAGGTCGTTCATGAACTGCACATCCCTAGCTCTCCTGATTTTCATCTCCATTCTCCAGGCTGTCCAGAGTCCATCTTCTGCGGCGTTCTTGCCCGTTGAAGTTTCAACGCTGCTTGAATTGCTTGCGATCTCACTTCCCAGCTTTGAGCATTACTCTAGCTCTTGTTTATTTATTTAAATATTATACCCAGTTACCGCAAGAAATGTTTACAGATGACATCTGCGAGTATTTAAAAAAAAAGTTTGTTAATATTGTTTTATTTTATGTTTAATAAAAATATTTATTTCCTTTATATATGAACTTTTGTTTATAAATGTTTGATTCTTGTTTTGTTTCACAAGACAAACCTAATAAAATTACAGAGTTGTTAATCGTTCTTCTTCGTTTAATTCTTCGTTTTATTATTATTTTTGTATTGAAATTTATTATTGGCAATTATAGAAAAAGGTTGAATAGTTCCTAATTTCTTTAATAAAACTACCCTGTCATTCACTCAATTAACATTTACGATTGCTCCCCCACCGAAATTTGAAAAACGTGACAAAGTTTACCCATGGAATTCTCTTTAAGATTTAGTGAGAGGGAGCGGTGAGCTACGAAAAAAACGATGTCTGTATGTACAATATATATTAGTATATACAATACTATAAAACGTCTTGTATATAGTAGCCATACAATAGAATTAAAACACGTATATTTTTTACCTTGATATTTTTTGGTAAGGAGAAGCAGTCTAAATCAATACCCTGCAGAAATCATGATGTCGATTCGTGGTCTGTGACCGTTTATACAGGGGAAAAAATCTGTTTATATATTTCAAGATTATGTTCAGTTTTTCACGACCGATCCGTACGGGGTAATGATTCATTACCTGACTAGTTCAACGTGGCCGGCGTGAAAGAATAAAGCTCTAAATCCGGCTTAAATCTAATGGCGCTAAAAGAGATCACGATGAATGGAGATTGAAGGGAAAGTAATACAAAATCGATATTGCGTGAGGAAATGAGATATAATTTTGCGGCTAACTGTTTGGATCTGCCCGTTTTTACGAGAAGAGAGATTTAATGCGGCTTGAATTATACACTCGCCACTCCAAGGATTCCTAATGAAAATACGCCAACGGGCTGTAATCATATACCGATTGTCCGATGCTAACGAAAACCTCATTTCAACGATTGCCAAACGATGCCGTTATAGTAAGTAGGAGCCTAATACATTCATTGAATTCGTTAAGGAAAAAAAGTTAAATTAATTTGAAAAGAATGAACACAGGTTTGAGTTAAACTGTTTATTTCAATCTATCTCACAGCAGATGAGTTTTAGTTTTAGTAGAATCTTTATTATTTAATTAGTTTTCTCACTTTAATAGCTAATTATATCGAAAAGTTTTGTTTCTTGTTCCATAACTAACTTGAATGTAACTGAATTTATTTTGTTATCCTGAGCGTATTTTTTTTCCAAAATATTGCATCTCTGCGCTGTGTGCGATTTGTCGTCTCTTTTGAATAAAGGCCGGCCGGAATTCCACGTTTCAGAGAAAAATCATTAAAAAACATGAGAGATTAAAGTTGTAAATGTTTTCTCAGCCCGTGCGGACAAAGTTAGCGAGCGGCGTGCAAACAGCAAGGAAAACACGTTTATAAGTTGTGCCTGCGGTTGTGCCGACCGCAGAAAGTTATTCGTTATAATTTAAACTAAACTCGGTCCGAAATGAAAAGTTAAATTGAGCAACTTGGATTAAAACAAAACAAATTTACATTATTATTTCTTACAGGTACTGCAATGATGGAATCGTATGACTTGCCGGTATCGCTGCGTACGCCCAACATCATACATTCTGTCATAAGTTGCTATAACATGGAGGAAAAATAATGTTTCGGTTATTATTCTCTTAATATTTCTGAAATGGGGGTGAGAGCTATCCTATGGAGAAATAGTAACAACCTATTGAAGGAACATCCGATACCTTGCCGCAGAGGTATATACACGATATGAACAGGGTGTTAAAAAAAAGAAAAAAAAATATATATACCGGGGGACCGCGGTAGCCGAGTGGTTAGCATGAGAGACTCTCACGCCGCGGTCGTGGGTTCGATTCCCACCGTCGCCTCTGGCCCTTTTTTACCGATAACCCCCAATTTGAACACACAAAGAATTCGTACCATGGCTAATATGCAAAGATCATAAGGCAAAAANCGTCACTAATCACCACACATAAATAGATTAGGTTTGAAAAAGAAAATAACCTTCTGCTGGGTCTCAGGTGGGTGTAGAAAGCAACCAGAGGGCGGACGGCCATGGAAGGAAAGGGGTTGTTATACTGCTAATAGGTCCTAAGTTCGGGGGTGAGTTGGTAATAGATTGTAGGTAGTGATTCGACGGTGGTGAAGGTTATGTTATGAGACTTTGCGGTGTGTAGCTTGATTCACCATTTTTTGAACCATTGTTCAAGGGAATGTAGGTGTGTCTGGAGGGTTCGGTGAGCTGTGACGAGGTCGGAGTTAGAGGATAAAATGGCAATGTAAGGATAGACGATATCAGCAGTATGCACTGATTATAGTAGCGGGCGGAGGATTCTCAGAGGAGAGTGTGAGCATCCGACCCATACGCTAAAGTACCTATCAGCTAGGTAGACTCAATGTACACTCATCTGTAAAAAGTACGCAGACCAGTCGTCCAAAGACCAATGGCTGTGTTCTGGGGGACCCGTGCAACTCCGTGTGTTTTGGTCAATTCTGGTCCTCTTATGGGGCGAAAAGCCATCAGTCCATACTAATTTAATCTTCTTCGAACAGTGCGTCCAGAAATTTGGACACTTCGTATTTCCTGGAGCTGATGAATCGCTTGAACAACAGTAAAGTGCCGGTTTCGCCAAATTCTCAAAGTCAAAAAACGCTCATCCTGTGGTTCTGTTAACCTAGGGCGTCCAGAACCGGGCCTGGTAGTACCAGTTTCTCGAAAACCTCTAACGGCGTCTCGCAGTGTTTCGTAGGAATTTCCGATGGCAATAGCCGCATACCTGATGAACGTCCATCATCAATAAATGCTCTGTAAACTACTTGGACGCAAATCTAACATATCGCCAAAAAACAAACAGACATAAAAAACTACTGAAACCAACATGTACATATAGACTGAAACTATGGGGCACCTCTGAACCTACCAATATCTATCGAATTCGATCCTTGCCATCAAGTCCTCAGAGCCATATTCAACGCTAGTCGTCTTCAATACGACACTGCACAACTCCTTAAAATACCCTTTGTAATTTCACCCCACCAAATTTTCCAGGTCCACGAAAACCTCTCCACTCTCAGCCCAATCCATGTCTAACAGAATTCATCTCTATAAATCCCGTCAGACGACTAAAGCGGAGATGGCCCTGGGACCTCGTAGCCCTTAGCAAAGTTGGGTGAGTAACAAAGGTTAGTTCACTCCCCTCAAGAAAACAATAATCAATATGATTTGTAAATTCATGTATTTTGTAGAGCAGCATACATAATTTATTACAATTTATTATTGTACAGACGGTAATAAATTAATATTATTTTTAAATAACTTGGCTATATAAATTACACTAAAGAAACTCGGCAACAAAGGTTGGCGAAACGTTGAGTAAAGTAATAAACCCGTCGCGGTTCATTCCGGAAACTAAAAACAACCGCGGAAGTTTATTCGAAATACCCTAAAGCCTAGAGGGATGCTGAGATGAATTCATAATTTTTAATGTAGGTTGTTAAAATTAGAATCGGAATAAAATTGGAAGAGAATAGAAATAGTGCAAATAACCCAATGTAACAAAAATTATACATAAATATTTATGCAATTAATTGCTAATTATGTGATTAGTATGTAATTAATTATGTAACTACTAATGAATTATTTATATTATTTTTAGAAGTATTTCTTAGTTTTAAATACTTACAGTGGAAACCCGTTTATCCGGACCCGTTTGTTAAAATATTTGTTATAAATTATTTGGAGATCGTGAGATGCGGTCTGATATAGTAGTGTACAGTGGTATAGTACGATCTACAAATAATCATTAATTAACGGTCAATTATACGGTTAGAATAAAAATAGTTCAGTTTTGGATTACTGATAACTGATTTGTATAAGTTCAAGTGTGCACACAGATATACCTTACATATACGTGTGTACACAGTTGAATCAACGACTTCTCCCAGTCCACTGGAAATTCCAGCTTTTGTAATGTTTAATAAATTACCGGCAGACCTCGAAATCACCACGAAGTGTATTGGCAATCCGGGGTCAGATCGGCCTCCGTCCAGCCACCGTATAAAAAAACCACGCTTTCCAAGGTTTGGCTATAATGTATAGGGGTCCAACAATAAACCTACTTACGTAGCAATGGAGGAAAGGATTGTCATAATTCTATATCAAATCCCCAATTCAATAAAAAAGCGAATCTAATTGTGGGTCGCTGGCACTCAATATTCCGCCATCAACCCTCTCACACTACACAATCATGCTAATAAATACATTCTGTCTTAATGAATGACAGTGCTTCCTTTAAAAATCTGTACAGGGGATCAGATACTTGCTGCCCTGCTCAAGATCACTTCACATTCACTCNATTTCACGGTTTTGCTCATAAAATTACACCGTTTTCGTCGAGTAGCTTCAGAACAGGACACTCATATTTTTTGTATTTTATTTAAAACTATGTATATGTAATTTTATCTTTATATTAATTACAACATTCTTATTTTAATGTAACCCAAATTGAATGGGATCAAAAATTCATGAGTTTTTATAAAAATTATTTAATTAGGTTACGCAGAAAATTTATCACAACACCGGAATAACTTTATTTAAAAAAAATTAAATTTAACTAACAATTTATTACATGGTTTTGATCAAAACAGTGCATTAAGAACAAAAGAGGCGTTGCGATTGTGATAGTGATTATTGTGAAACGCGCTGTGTGACTGTACGAGGCGTGCGCGTGGCGTCGCATAGATGTGCACACCCTACCAAAACGAGACAAGGCGTCGGGTAGCATCGGGTAGCGTCGCATAGCGTTGCATCAGGTGAGTGTATTCCCCGCTTGATCGTTCTTAAGTGTTCAACGACGAAGGTATTTAAATCGCAGGTTCAAGTTAATTTTGAAATAGTAAATCACACTCCCACACCTTAGACTGAAATTTACTTTCCCAGAAAAGAGCAGTTGGAAGTAATAATCAAATCTTTATTGTAGACATTATTATTGATATAAATAAAGCATTAATCACTGTCCATTTGACTGTTGCTGATATGCTGAGGTTTTATGAACATTAAGGGGAAAAAATCGAATAGCCAGTTCATTAGAGCCGTCGCCGGGGCGAACCACCGGAACGGGAGGTTTAACAAATATTTATCTTGTTCTTCTGCGGCATTTAACACAAGCAGTGTGCAAAGCCGTAAACTGCTATCTTCCCCCTAGATAAATAAACTAAAAATGGCGATATGAAAGATCATTAATGTTGGATGTAAAGATTTAATTTAACTACTTCATACTTTTTTTAAATACACATCAAGAATTTGTTAAAATTCAATGATTTCATCGCATCAGAAAAAACATTTTCAAATAACACTTACTTTTCAGATAATCTATTTCATTTACAGTTTATCTGTTGAATTAAATTTATGATACGAGCATGCTAATCAAACACAGTTAATGTAAAATGAATATGCACGGTGTCGATTGAATAGACGTCAATACTTCGGCTGGTTATTACACATGTCAAATTGGACTAAAAGGTCCCTATTGACCATAGTCTGAATCTCAACTGTATTCGAGATATTTCACTTTTCCTGTTACGTCAACCTTTCACAACTTATTCCCATAAATCTGGGTGCAAGTTATTAATTAATAGGTANTATTGTGATAAACGCTGTGGACTGTACGCGGCGTGCGCGTGGCGTCGCATAGATGTGCACACCCCACCAAAACGTGGCAAGGCGTCGGGTAGCGTCGCATGGCGTAGCATCGGGTAAATGTGTTCCTGGCTTAAGGCAAGGCGTATGCTGAGGTGACGCGATGTAGCGCCCCATTTTGTAGCATAGGGATATATTGTAAAATGGATCAGCTCGCGTTGAGACACACATCGTCTTTTGAAGAAATGAATGTTTACAAACTTGTGTTTTGCTCACTTTTTACTACTTTCATAATTTTTAATAAATGACTCTACATCTTAATGGCTAATTTTTAAATTTTTTATCGTAATTAAATGTTAATTTTACATTGCTGACAACTGACTTTAAAGCAATTAAGTAAATGCATTTAAAACTCATTAGTAGGGGCAACCTTTCTCTTAACACCATACCTATAATATTTACATAAACAATAAAATCTTACTTGCACTTTAGACAAGAACTTTGGGAACTTGTCAAAGTTTATTTTCCAACTGGCTGCACTTTGATTGCTTAGAGTTAAAATAAAAGAGGAAAACGAACCTCATAAGGTTTTTAAAGTCCTTTCCAGCGATGTAATTAAATTTACAGTAAAATTAATATTTTACGAGTTATAGTAGCTTTAAGGGAACAAGTAGTGAAAGGTTGAAGTAACAGAAAAAGTGACATATCTCGAATACAGTTGAGAATTAGACGAAGATCTTTTTAGTCCAATTTGAATTGTAGAATAACATTCTGAAATATTGACGTCTGTTCACGGGACCCTGTCGATAGAATAATCAGAGAAACCAGACGTTTTTACAATCCTTTTTGAGACAATTTCTCTGAGACATCTATCCAAGCCAGCGTCTCACAAGGGTCCATTCTTTGTCCAATCCTATATACCATTTATAATGCTGACCTACCGATACATCCAAAAACCATCCTTATAACGTACGAAACTGCAATTTTCTCACCTAATTCCAATCCTACCCAATCACCTCTAATGTACAGGAGCAACGTGAGTTCATTGAATGGTGCGAAATGTGGTAGATGAAATTGAACGAGGACAAATGGACCCAAATAACGTTAACTTTAAACAAACAGCCTTGCCCACGTCTATACGTTAACGGTACGAGAATGGGATAGATTCGGATAGAAGCGGCCACAAGGCCATCGGCTCCTCGACCTGAGTAGATCTGTTATGCTCCTCTATTTTAATAACGCAGGGCTCGCTTCAGGTTGTTAATCAACCTCCATAGCTGTGCCAGCGACTTCTTAATGCAGGATCTTGCTTGCGGCTTTTCCTCTCCCAGTTGCAATAATTTATACCTACAAAGATCCTCAAAAAAACATAACGTGTTCTGCGGTCTCTTCTTTATCCTGACAGTACCTGCACAGTGTTTCTTCTGTGTGTACTCCTAGCCGGTACATGTACTTTCTTAGGCAGCAGTGCCTGACAGGAGTGGATGGAACCATAATCATGGTGATGGAAAAATTAAAGATACGACGATTTGAATGGAAGGATTTGATTCTTTGGATGTTGGATGGCCGGCTAAACCCCACAGCACCGTAAGGCCAAATTGGTTTAATCAGAGTCTAATATATTCTTAATTTATTGTGTATACTCACTGAGCATTTTTGTCAAAGTTGGCGAGTTGTCCCTATATTCAATTTTTTATTTTACCCATGGGATAGGGAAAGGTATGGAGGTAAAAGAGGGGGCCACCAGGTCTTCTGCTCCTCGACGGGTAGATTGAGTAGTGAGGACTATTGAGCTCCTCTATTTTAATAACTCACTGGTCAGCTTCAGACTGTCAGTCAACCGTCATAGTCATGCTAGCGGCTCCTTAGTGCAGGATATTGCATTCCTTCCTGGCACTATCTGCACAGTGTTTTTTCTGTGTGACCTCCTAGCCGGTGACTTCTCAGGCAGCAGTTCTTGTCAGGCGTCCAACCAGAATCATGGTTCTGTCGCGGTAGCCCTCCAGTAATTCTTTCGTAATTCTTATGGGTGGCCCTTCTATGAATCTATTCGTGTGTCTCATACCTGGGGTTCCACCAGGTTTTAAATTCGTTAAAGATCCATTTTTGAATGTATAATTTTTTGTGGCAAGGTAGGAATCTATAGTAGGGTTCAGGGCCTACAGAATATTGACTTCTGTTTTGGCCAACATGTCCACTTTCTCATCACCTCTATGCCCTGTAACCAATGCAAGGATCAGGTCGTTGGTGTCACTAAACATCTTCCACTAAACTTCCAGTGTTTCCATACAGTTCCATATGCTTTTTGCCTATACCTTGCATGAGGCAAATGCCGTTTGACACTCAGAGAAAACGGTTATTTTCCTGGAATATATTCTTCGTCTTTTTATTTCTCTGGCGCGGTATTCAATTGGTATGATTTCAGATTAAAAAACTTATTTACCTAAGTTTAAAATCAGTTCAGTGTTTGTTGTTGTTCACCCGAGGAATCCAGCTCTCATGCCTCTACGTCAGAATACAAGTAGGCATTGGCCTTCAGAGGTATTCCTTTGGTACACTTTTCTTCACAACTTTCTGGTATACCTTGTACTTGTAGGTGAAATTGCATTTTGGAGTAGTGGCATCGATTGGCATGCGTATGCCATCACGTTTACAGTAAAGAACTACCGACATCCACACAAGTAAAATACTGAGGGCTATACTTAGATAGTAGACTGACTTGAAATACTCACACAAGACTCAAGTGACCAGAACTAAATAAATGGCTTGGATAACTACAAAGACTCATAGGGCTCAAATGAGACTCTAAATAACATACTAACTATGTTCAAAACATTACTTCGACATTTTTGGAGATACGAAACAGTTGGTACCACCAAGCCATTTAACATCAGCCATGAAGCATTCCAGTCAAAAGTCCTCCAGAAGGATTCTACAAACTCTTCGGTCTCCAATATCACTAGCCTCAACGATCTTATGATTTCCTTCGTCAAAGAATTGATCCGTTCCTGCTTCCTTAAGTTTCAGTCCAATCTTTCAACCCGTCCTAACTCTACTGCTTATGCCCTCTCCACTACTTACCATCCCAAGAACCATCCACTTCGCCTGAAACGACGATGGCCCGAGACCTCCTCGGCTTAACCCGGCATGAAACTGAGCGCCTGCTTGTCCCACGTGCCGTAGCGTGTTTTGCCCGGGATTTTAATTTGAACGAATTTCGGGATTTTTTTAATTAAGACCAATTTATAAGTGTATAATTATGTACAAGTTATAAGTAAATATTTGTTTTTAAGAGCTGAGAAAAAATATTTAATTTAGTTGCTATAACGAACTTCTCCGCACGTTCTTGACGTGAAGCACCCTTCTTCTGTACTTATTTATGTTTTAAAAATTAATGAATCGTAACCGTATTTTAGATTAAGTCTTTTTTCCTTTTTTAAATCCAACATACATTTCAAGTTGTATTTCCTCTCTATCTCGTTTCAATTGTTAATAATCCCGATTTGTAGTCGATGCCCGACTTTTTCCCGATACGGCGTACAATGAAAGAAAATTAACATTCTTGCGTTTGGATTTCTCCCCCGTATTTCGGCCGACCTCTTTACTGATTTCGCAATCTTGTCAATCCAGTCGAATTTCTATTCCCCTCTCTCACAATTCACGTCACAACGGTATTATTTTTCAAGAGATTTAATTAAACCTTCAGATCGATTCCGGGAGAAATTCTACATTTTACAAACTTCAGGGTAACGTTATATTTATTTTGCAGTGGAGCAATTAAAGTTTAATCTTTTGATAGAAGCTTACTCCACTTGGAGTGGGATGAAGATCATTCCCTAATGACTCAAAAACAAGCAGATAAACTAGACTTATTGCCAAGCACAGTAAACTGTGGAATCGTTCAACTGTATATTGTACCCGTCTGCTATACATCGGCGATACAAACTTCGGTCGCCAACATATATGTTATTGTATGTATAAACTGGTGATGAAATAATATTTTTAAATATTGGATTATTATCATCTTCACTGTTTTCTTCTTGGATCATGACCTGAATGAAAATTCGAAATAACATTTGACGTCGGCTGCTCGGGAAACTTGACCGTGTGGAGCGAAAAGTCAGTCACCATGACGGCTCTTGGCTCGCCAGTCACTCGGTAGTAGTAAAGTAAAAAGGGGGCTTGTATATTAGACAGAGGGAGAGAAAAGGTTGGACTCACCAAGCGGACCGAGTGTCTCCGGGTAGGACGATGGAAGGCCAAATCGTACTGCGGCTCTTTCTGAAGGTCGCTTGGAGTAGAGATGGGGCTCTGACCGCGAGCTGATCAAAAGAGTTCACTTTACTGGTGAACCGCTCTGAAAAAAAGAGCGGTAGCTGTGATATCCCCACCACTCCAATACCAACTTTTCAGAGATTGCAGCTCAATTTTGAATTTTGTCTATACCACGATGTAACTCAACAACTGACTTCATCCCGTTTTTTGGACTCCTGTTTTGGCCAACATGTCCACTTTCTCATCACCTCTATGCCCAGTAACCAATGCAAGGACCAGGTCGTTGGTGTCACTTCTCTCCCCCCCAACCGCTCTCCGCTATTTTAAATCATCTCTCTAGGCCGTCCCTAGTTCACCTTTATACATTCTCGCCCGTTCAAGTTTCAACGCTTATATCTACAAATACACTCTCTTCCTGGAGTACTCTAGCCATATCCTCCGTTACTCCACTCCTAGCCGGCATGTCCAGAACAGAACCATTGCTTTTTCATCAACTTCGTATCTCAACTAAGTTCACGGTTCCTCAAGAGCAAGCGACGCTTAAGAAGACAGTAAAGCAGCCAGACTATTGGTTGGCGTGAGCGATGGCACGGCTTCCCCCAACAGAAGCATATTGACCATTGATGGGTTTCCGATCGCGACCTGATCAAAAGAGTTTATACGCCTTAGGTGAAGGATCGAATCGATAGCACTGAGCTAAGGAACTAGGAAATTACAATGAGCCAGAAGGCTGCATAGCTGAGGGAATAAAATACCGTTGACTTCCTTCTATTCATATTCATCATCATCGCCATAAAAAAAATCCTCCCGTTATGACATAATCACAGCACATATCCTCCCTCATAATCCTAACCGTGCTCTTGTTTTCCTTACCTATCTTTATAACATTTTCCTAAGAACCACACACTTCCCAACCCTAAGGAAATTTGCCTTAATTATCATGATCCCGAAACGGAACAAACCACTGCACAGCGTCTCGTCCTATCGTCCTTTACGTCTCCTTCCTGGAGGGGATCCGTGAAAGATTCCTCATAGATCGTCTTCATCCAATATTTTATTATTTTCATTTGATCAATGATAATTATTTGGTTTCCAACATCAACACTCTACAGTTCAACAATGACACCGCTTTGTGGACGTTATCACCTCCTCTTTTGAGAAAAGCAGTATTGCTGTCTTTCTCGATGGTGCGCAAGCATTCGATCCTATTGGCTGTCATTCTCGATGACCCTATTTGTTGGTTATGCAATGAAAAACCTGGGATGCAAAGAAAACCCAGAGAAAGGAGTTTTAACAACGAAAGTCAATGACCTCCATACTCCTTAAGAGAAGGATCGAGCCGATTGAACTGAAGAATTAGGAAAAGTACAATGTCATAAGGCTGCAGTGCTCGGGAGAACAAAAAAACCGACTCCCTTGTATCCACATTCAGTATCATCATCATCATCAATTTCAACCTTAATTCGTCTTGAAATTTAATTTTTCTATATACATAGATTTTTCTTTTTATTCAATAACGAAATCTCTAAGGAGTAAATATTGAAAATAGAATCGTCTAAATCCCCCCGAAACAGGATTTACGAAGGATTACGGTTAGTTGAGTTGGAATTGGAAGTGATTTTCTTCAACGAGTGGTTTAACAAATTAAATAAGAGCATTCTATCAAGGCTGATCCTAGAAACAGGACCCGTTCACATTAGGCGGAGTTGATCTGTCTCAACCAACTGTGAATCCTCCACCAAAGAGGGCCAAAAAAGTGAAGTGAACATGTATTGTAGAACTCCATCAAGCTTCATCGTCGCTCATGAAAAATTCAAATGTTAAACTTTTCAAAACAAAACACGTCAATCTAATTAGTACAGCAATCGATTATTTACAAAAACAGAATATTTAAAAAAAGACTTTTTAGGCTACAATAAAAAACGATCAAATGATTACGACAATAATATTCTAGTGGAATATAGTCAATTTCCTAAATTTACATATTTTAGCACTTCAATAGTATTGATAAAAACCTCGAAATACACTGATGGACAACAATAGTCATCACAATAGTGATCTATGGGGCCTGGTATTTTCCTACATTAGTAAGAATCTCTCACCGATGTGGGGGGCAAATGGCAAGTACATTTTATTCGATTATGTCTTGTAATCGATGAAAATTCGACCCTCTGTGAAGTTAGGCATCTTCCTTGCACAACAACCAACTCAGTGAAGGCGTCCAAGGAAATGCCATTCCAGAACATCAATGACCCACCGTGAAATGCCGCCTGAAGAACCATACAGCATTGTACGTACCTTTTTCCTAGAGTCTCCATATAAAATTATGCCCATCTGAAAAGGCCGACTCTCAACTTTATCTGTAAAGAGAACTCGTTCCTAATCTTCCAATGTCCAATTCACATGTTCTCGTACGAATTGAAAGTTGGACGTTTTCTGAGCTGTGGTAAGAAGAGGTCCGCGAGCCGGGTTTTGGTCCTGAGGATATTATTGAGTCTTCTTCTTACAGTCCTGGAGGAAAATGAAACGTTTGGGACTTGTTTTATCAAATTTCGTAGAGCCTGATGACGGATGAATCTATCGTTTCTCTCGGCCGTAGAAATAGGTCGAGTATCCTGGCCTTCTAGTGTGAAACCCTGTATCACTGAAGCCCCGAAAATCCCTTCCTATTGTAAAACTCAGCCTCCTGGCGACTTTGCGTTGGATGTACCCTTCCTCTAATAATTTCTGATCCTACCACTGTCATACTCACCCAAATGCCTGACGGAAGCCATCGAAATGGTTTAAGAATAAGAATAATATCAAATGAAATCAACGAAGGAAAAAGATTGAAAGCGATCGTTAGTCGTAGCAGAATGGAAGGGCATAATGATACTTTTTGTGCTAATCGGATTAGTCAGTACAAATGTAAACAAATCATTATTTACTGTATAATCGATTTAATTTTAAACTAAATAAATTGAGTGGTGCGTTCAATTTGTCCATCAGTGTATTTAACATTAGTTAAATTTTTGAACGATGGAGAGACGATCAATGTTAAAAAATATCTACGCCGTTCTCCCGATTCGGATCAATAAAACCATAAATTTGTCAAAGAAATAAGTAATTAGAGCGGTACTCACTAAACAACATTGAGGCCTTGTTCCACGTCCATATATTTCGAGGAACAAAAGCAGGGAAAATCGGCTCGCTTGTAGGCGGACCTTGTGTGGTAATCTCACCCGATTCTACTAAATATTTCATCGCACTAGCCCTGGAAAATGATGAAAATGATTTGATCATAGGTTCATTAATCATGGGATAGTATCGAATATGGAAACTAGTAATGGCCTGGGAATCTGGCAATGGGACATGGATGAACTCGACGTAAAGCTTAACTCTTTGTTGGCATCGAATGTACTAACCACTAAATTAAAAACCAAGCATAAGACTTAATTTTAAATGTCAAACATGTAAATTAATTACATCAGTAAAAATAGCACTAAAAGTCCTATATGGTTCTTAACATACGCTTTGCCTTAGCGCTCTCGAGTTCATCCTACTTCTCTTTTCTTATAAGATGAAAGGATTCAGGAATCTTGCACTTTTGTGAGAGAAATGGCAGGATGAATTTTCGAGAGCCGTAAAATTTTTCATGGTGTCTTAAAAGATTTTTAATGCTATTTCCATTTATTTAGTCATTAAGATGTTGAAACTTCATATAATAATGATAACATATAATGAAAATATGTAATCCAATGTAAACAAAAAAGACTATGGTAAAAATTAACAATGAGAAAAACGACGGGCACACTGTATTATATTTTCAACAATTGTAATGAATGCCATAAATTGTAAAAATTTACACACACACAAATAAAAAACGAATATCTTTCGATTTGTGATCTCTCTACGAGCAAACAATAGGGGATGGAAGCAATCAAGTCCTTTATGGGAGAACTTCTCTGAGGAGGTTGAACAGATTGATACCGAAATAACACTTAAAAAACATTTTGGAAACTCCCCGCAGCATTCTCACGAGTTAGAAACGCTTTAAAATATATTTTACTTCTGTCCACGGAGTCCTTGATCTAAACCGTTTAATCCATTCAAAATTTGAGCTTTTTTGTAATTTCAAAGCTCACTTTTTCTAAAATATTACCCGATCAAAATTTATTAACAGTGCCTTTCCAGCGTTAAGTATTAACAATTGCTTTGCACTAAGAACACAAATTTTAATGAACATCTCATCAAAAAGATTCTAACTTTGTTAACGATTGGGCTATCCCTCGCATCAACGGCATTATTACATCCTCGACGTTGCAAGACCCGAAGCATTTTCTCCTTACGTGTAAGTGCTTCTTCTTTGCCAATTAGCAAATGTAGCGTGTATCTTAATCTATTTAAATGTACCATCTCCTTTGACAATATTAAGATCGGTCTGTCATCTTATTACAGCTCATCTTCTATCACATGAATATAGAAACTATTTACTTTACGTTTACTGGGAGAATTTTACATTAAAGATACAAGTAGAGATATCTCATGCCCAAAACTTAACTTTCTTTCCAAGTTCATCTGCCCAAAAACAGTTGTCATCTTGCAGAAGAATTCCTTGGTGAATTTAAGGGGAATCTTCAAGTAAATGAGTTGACGTGTTGTGATCAGACATGAAAATGTTCTGGATGGTTGTATATTCTTATTGAGTAGATGTTTATTTATTCTTGGATATTCTTTTATTAAGGAGTTTTGGTCCAAAATATAAAGCAAAACAACGCTTTTTAAGGATCGGATTAAAACCGTTCGTTCAAATGAATCAGCTGTTTTTCATGGCTCACCGCTCGCGTTCACAGAGAGCGTTTAGAGCGGAGAGCGGTGACAACGGCTGGAGGAGAAAACGGGGTTAAATCTCTTGCCAAGTTGCTGAGAGGTGGTAAAGACAAATTTCAAAATTAAGCAGTGATCGCTGAAAAGTTGGCATTGGAGAGGAGGGGATATCAGAGTTTTTCAGAACGGTTCATCGCTTCCTTAGTAAAGTGATTTAACGCTTTTCATCAGGTCCCCATCACTCGTGGAAACGTCAATTTGTTATATTATATTATTTATAGCTATATATAAATTGTTATTGTTGCATTAAAAGAAGAAATCATCAGTAAATGGGGTTATGTTGATCTCCTTGAGGGCAAACGACTTGATGGACTCCGTGTATAGGTAGAATAATAACGGGCTGAAAATTGCTCCTTGTGGTATAACTGCATTGACTATTATTGGGTCCGTTGATTTAAAAGTACAGACTACTTTTCGAAATTAGGTTTAAGATTGTACGGAACAGTTTCCTGTGCGTCGGCCATATACTTTACCATATCGTTAAACAGAGAATAGTTGTGTAAAGGTTTATCAATTAATCCAGCTAAACTGGAATTGATAATGTTTACTAGGAGACGAACATTAGATAATTTCAAAAACCCTAAATTTCAGGGCATCGAATTAAAATTAAGGGATTCAATCAAATTCCTGGGCTTGACAGGAAACTCGATTGGAAAGGTCACATTAATAGTATATAAAGAAAGGCACAATATCTATGGGACAATGTAGGAGAATTGTTGGTAGAACATGGGGACTCAAACCATGGGTGGCCAAATGTCCATACACCGCAATTATTCTACCTAGATATTGGTTCGCAGCTCTAGTATGGTGGAAAGGGCGAGAAAATAAAGGGAATATTAACAAATTAAGGTCGTTTCAAAGTCTAGGATGTTTGTTGATGACGGGAGCATTTTCAACTTCACCCACCCTAGCACTTGAGATTATAACCAATACTACACTTCTACACATAGAGGTTAAGGCGAGAGCACTAACCAGCTGCTATAGATTAATTAGCGAAGGAAGTTGGAACCATAAGGGAAAGAACATAGGTCACTCGAAAATCCTACAATTATTGAGTAAGGTTAACGGCCAACTATTAAGCGTTAGCGATAAAAAGGTTAAAGCCCCTTCGCGGAAAAAGCACTTCCAGGTATTTACTCCTTGTGAATATAACTATAGCGCGGATGATGACCATCGTAACGTAGACTGTTTTACAGATGGTTCACTTATCAAAGGTAAAGGAAGCGGTGCNTCCCTGCCATAGATTTTGGGGTTTTTAAAATTAAAACATGTTCCACAAATAAGTTCCTGGGCATATTTTTGGGCAATAAGCTTCTCTTGAAAACCCACATAATACACACTGAGGCGAAATACAAGAAAGACCTTAACGTACTAAGATGCACATTAAGAATCAAACATAGAGCTCGGCGGTTGACATGGTTTAGCGATCATGATGACCTGCTAGCGCTGTTTAGCGATCATGATGACCTGATCGATCTTCAATGTTTGTGAGAATTTTTTTTAAAAGTCGATTTTAGTCTTGATAGACTGATGGCAGTAGCCTTTTAAGTAGGAGTTATTTCAAATAATGGCCTGATGATCTGAGGTTGCGGTCGACCAGGTTTTGCGACCGTGATGATCTCAGCGATCGTCCATGTTTTTCGGCACATATTTAAGCGTGAAGGCTGAAGGTACATGAAAATAATCGAAAACTGTATACCTTTTTAAAACAAAATGGTACTACGTAATACTTTTTCATAAATGAACCGAAATGGAAGTAATGAATGTTTACCGTGCCATACGTTTTAGGAAATGACTTGTAGGATAATTTCATTTATTTCCTGAGTGCACCAGTCCGACTATAGAGATAAATAAGATTCAGAATAATAGTTTATTAATTTTTTTAAACATAAATGCAAATGTTATTTATTGGAGGACTTATTTGGCAATTAAGGAGTTGTCAATGTCATTTATTAAGAGTGGATTCATCCTCTCTTCGAAAGTGTAAGATTTTTTTTTTATTGGCCTTATGATCTTGCATATTAGCCATTGGGGGTTATCGGGAAAAAAGGGCCAGAGGCGACGGTGGGAATCGAACCCACGACCGCGGCGTGAGAGTCTCTCATGCTAACCACTCGGCTACCGCGGTCCTCCAAAGTGTAAGATTGATTATAGTTACACACACTTTTCTATATTTATTCGGTTTTATTATTTTACTATTCATTTCCTAATTTTACTATGTAAAAGATAAAGTAGATTTAATTTTGAATTTGTTTAAAAGACAATTAAAGTGGAAGCAAATGGGATAAAGAGGTGGTACTGTGGTGAGATGTTATTTAAGAAAACAATGGATACGGACATCAATAGTAGGTTAATCTCACCCACGCTTCATTCACCACCGTCCTCCTTTATCTTCTTCTCTCCGTCTGCCTTCCGGCCTTCACACTGTCGAAATCTCCCCACTTAGCCATTATGGCTCTCACCAACCGGGTTATCGCTTTTAACCAATGCAATCGAGCATTACAAAATCCACAGAATTTGTTCATGAAGAAATGTTATCTTCTGATTGTCTCGTAATGCAATTTTGTCTAAATATACGTATGATTAAGTCGAGCCATCACCTGAGTTTTTTATGATTTGTCTAGACATTCAAGGAAACGCCGATCCCATCGGAAGAAAGGATTTTTAGTCTTAGTCGTTTGAACTAAACGATTGATCGCAAAAGTAAGTGGCTCGAAGTGGAATGGCAGAGTCTGTTAAAGAAAATGACGACGGAGGAGGTGATTAGGACGCGTTCTCCAGCTTGGTGTACTGTGGAACATAACGACATTTGAGAACACCAAATTAAAGTTAGCAACATAAAACTTACATTGGCAAGATTGTTACAGTACTTTTTATTACCATTTATTTTATACGCATGGTTTATCGATGAAATGTTTGGTATAGATTAATTTATTGAATATGATAAATTATATTGCTTATTCGAAGGTTAATTACAATAAGATTTTGCTATATGTTGTCATTTGAAAAAAAAAAAAAAATGGGGAAGGGTAAGAAGGGTAAATTTTTGACGAAAGGAATATTACGGTCATTGTGGATAGGTTGAAGATATTGTAGGAGAACTGATTGGATTACTTCGATTTGTTATTTCCTATTAACTTATAGACGTGAGTAAGGCTATTGGTTTAACGTGAAGGTAATTTGGGTTCTTCCTTTACTTTCATCGTCCTCGTTTTGCACCATTCTGTTTCAATGAACTCCTTGATATTAGAGCTGATTAAGTAGGATTGGAGTTAGGTGAGAAAACCTCGTCCGCGTAGGTTGTAAGCATGGGTTTAGAATGTATCGGCAGGTCAGCATTATAAATGGTGTATAGGATGAGACCAAGAATATTCCCTTTAGGAACGCCCTCCTGGATCCGTAATTTCTCAGAGAACCCATTGTCGTTCATATGCTAGATGAGATTTTATGAGTTAGTAATAAGTAGTACATAGGAACTGCTTATGTTTGAAGAGGACTCCCGGATTTCAGACCTTGTCAAAATCTTGTGACATTTCTAAGAATGTACCCAAGCACTCAGTTCTCTACAGAATAGGAAATAGTGCCAACAACCTTGGAACAATGTTGAATCGTCGAATGAATAGGACGAATACCTAATTTGTGTGAAGGAATGGCAATATGTAAGTCTAGGATGGATATTAGGTGTTTTAAAAGGATTTTTTCTAGGCTCTTGGACCTTACTAGGTCTGTAAGACGATAGCTGCCTGGGGGGAGGGTATTGTGGAGTTTAGGTATTAAAGTAATTTTGGAATATTTCCATAGTAGAGGAAATTGAGTTCGTAAGATTGAGCTGTAAATGATAGACAAAAAAACTATATCCTTCTGTGATAGGTTTCGGAGTATTGTGGCAGTTATAAGATCATGTCCGGGGGATTTTTTACTTGGTCAATTGAGGAATAATATTGCTTGCTGTTCATTTTGTGTATTGTTTATATAGGGATCAGGAGTAAAGCCGGGAACACAGTAACCCGATGCAATGTAACGCCATGCGACGCTACCCGACACAAATCCGAAGGCCATTTTTCCATAAGGTTGTATTACCCCTGTGCACATCTGCCCAATGCTATTCAACACTACCCTACTCTACGCTCTGCGATCCCCACTGTCCAGATTTTCGTCGGGTCGCATCGAGTACAGTCGAAGACAAAAGAACCGGATACTCATACTTTTATTCAAACTACATGTTGCTGTACATACTTATTTTAATATAAATCAAATAAATTTCGTTTTATTAAAAAATTAATTTTAATGGATTGGTAGAAAATTGATCAAAACACCGGAATATCATTTTTTTGATATAATGAATTTAACTAACAATTTATTTACAACAACTAACACAGTTTTACTCATAAAATTTAACTAGCAATTTATTCCATTATTGTAAAATTAATGGTTGGTCTACTAAGACCAGTTTTAATAAATAAATTTAATTAAAAAAATATAAAAAAATAAAAATTTCATGGTTTTGCTCATAAAATTACACCATTTTCTTCGAGAAGCTTCAGAACAGGACACCCATATTTTTTGTAGTTAATTTCAAACTAAGTATATATAATTTTGTCGTTATATTAATTACAACATTTCTATTTTAATGTAAACCAAATTAAATGAGATCAAAAATTCATAAGTTTTTATAAAAATTATTTAATTATGATGGTTAAACAGAAAATTTATCGAAACACCGGAATAACCTTATTTAAAACAATTAAATTTAACTAAAAATTTATTACTTGGTTGTGCTCATAAAATTTAACTAACAATTTATTATATGGTTTTTCTCAAAATAATGCATTAAGAACAAAAAAGGCGTTGCGATTGTGATACTAATTTGTGATACACACTGTGTGACTACGTGGAGTGCGTTTGACGTCGCATAGATGTGCACACCCTACCAAAACCTAAAGTGTTTTCCCGGCTTAAAGGTGTGTTCAAAATGGGCTGCGAAAATTGTAAGCTTCTCTTAAACGTATTTCTGAATCCAGATTTTATGAAATTTCTAATGCTTTCTTTTAACGGTATATTAAAAATAAATAATTACAAATTTTTCGGAATTGCAAATTTATTTTTCCCTGTCTACCTCGCCGCCCACCAACACCGAACTTTCCTGCTGGACTTGGCCAAATTATTTGAATTTAAAAATTATGAATGGAATGAGGGGATTTCTTAGCGCTTTAATAGGCCTGTTTAAGAAGAGTGCATAAAATAGGGGTAATTTTAAAATTCCTATTCGTTACCGAGAAAATTTCCTCTCAGGTGAGCGCGGAGTATGCATAACTATTTTTTTAAATGAAAACCAGTTATTTTTTAATACTCTTTCCCACCTCTTTATCACATTCTTTCTCTAATTTCAAAAAATTTAATTTTTAATTTTTTAATAATTTCTTTTTTGAATCTACTTCAAAATTACATTTGTTTGTTAGAATATGTTGTTTTTTAACTTGTACTGTGTACCCTTATAAAGNTCTCTCTCTCTCTCTCTCTCTCTCTCTCTCTCTCTCTCTCTCTCTCTCTCTCTCTCTCTCTCTCTCTCTCTTTAATTTCAACAAAATTCAATTTTAATTTTTTTAATAATTTCAAAATATGCATAATCATCTCCTGTGTCTGTTAATCTTCATATAATTTTTATATCATGTTCACATACCAATTTTATATTATAGTTACATAAATTTTAGTATATTATATGTTGTTTTGCTATTATTTTAAATTTAATTTTTTTTTCACTTTCACTTGTTGAATAGTTTATATAAATACATATTTTTTCACTTTCTATTTTTTTTCTTTTCTCTATCTACTTCAAAATTACGCTTGTTTATAGGATATGTTGTTTTTTTAACTTGTAGTTATTGTAAAGTAATAGCAATACAACATGTTAAATTTAGCAAAAATTATTATAGCTAAAACAACAATAGTATGTTCCATAATAATTTTGTTTATTTTTTATTTTTTTATTTTTCTAAAATCGAACTCGTCGATTGTTAGAAAGGTCAATATGACGTAAACATGCGATGTTATAGATAAAGCGTTTCAATTCAATTCAATTCTCTATTTCTAACTCTATTTCTTTTTTTCTCTTTCTGTCTTTGTCTCCTCTCTCTCTTTCTCTCTTTCTTTTTCTTCTCTTTGACTCTTTCTTTCTCCCTCTCTTTCTTTCTCCCTCTCTCTCTATCTCTCTCTCTCTCTCTCTTTCTTTCTCTCTCTCTCTTTCTCTCTCTCTCTCTCTCTCTCTCTCTCTCTCTCTCTCTTATAATTTAAGAGATTGTACTTATTGTAATTGTTTTATTTATTTTTCGTTTAGTTCTATGGTTACTAATGTTCTACTACGACTATATAATTAATTCCCTAATTTTCGTGGTCCGCTTGACCAATTAATATCTTTCAATTAATTAAGGTTTTTAGTTGAGATAAAAAAGTCAGTGTCACAAGCGGGATTCGAACTCACGACTTTCGGCTAGATACGCCGCTGCTCTACCACTTGAGCTATCGTGACTTCGATACACTCAGACACTAACTTCCCATCTCAGCCTCACCTTTTGTATAATTATATAATTAATATTGGCGATTAAGAATTTTAAACATATATATGTACAGCGATCATGTCAATAATTCAAAAAACGTAAAAAAAATGTTAAAATTAAGAGCATTAAACTTTTTCTAGTATAGCAAAAGACAGTGTACCCATTGTAAAAGATTTACGTGATATCTCTATTTTGTACGTTTATAATTTGATTTAAAGTTTAAACAATACTCCCAGTCCGAGTTTACTAGTTTTACACGTAGAAAACTTGTTTGATTAAAGGAAGCAAGGTGGAATGGGCACGTTCGAGTTTGTTCGAGTTGAAGAAGAAAAGATAATCCAGAGGAAATTGCTTTCTGCACTTGCATCAATTTTTAACCCGGCTGTGACTGGCGGAGTTGGCCGTACAAATATCGGTCGGACGCTCGGAAAAGAGGGCTGCGAACTGTATTCAATTTCTTATCTGAGTCATTAACGGGATGAATTACTTATTCTGAGGGAGGGGTTGATAGCTTCATAAAGGCGCCGGAGGGATGAAATGTGATAAGAATACACTAACGTCAGTAGAATGATTATTTTTTCTACTTAAAATACCTCGGTGTAAATAAAAAAGGTTAAATAAATCAAATAAAAAGCTAACTGTTACCATTTCACTTTTTCAGTTCTGTTTTCAAGGCAAGGCTAATATCACTGATCGCAACATGATTAACTATCTTGTTTATTGTCTGTCCAACTGTATAGACCATTTTGAAGTTTCAGATACCTATTTTTTTGCACATGCTGAAAAATATCTAAGATAACTAAGCCGATCATCAGTTTGGACGTTTACAAAAGCACAGAGCTTGTTGTGCAGCAAGAACAGAAATTGTTGTGACTTCTATGGTGGTGCTAAAATCATAAAGTCTTTCTCTATTATATTACTGTATATTTTCTTCTGCCGGCTAACTAGTAATGTCATTGCCAGCTCTTCACACAAACCCAAACCAAAAAATTCTTCAGGTATTTTGTCCATCTCACATTATTTAGCTTCCTTCAGGTTTTTAGGTTTTCTGTTCTGTCCGACTGTATATGGGTGGTTACGATCATTTTGATCAAACTAATGAGATAGTATTGTTATTTTTGCTTGTTTCTACTTTCCCGAACATGATGGGTTAAAATTTAACTATATTTTCAAACACATACATTCCGTTCCCGAGAACCCATCGTCAGCAAGACAAGAGGATCTTTAGCGTCCGCACCTGCCCTTTTCGGCCTTATCGGACGTTTTGATTCTCAGGATGAGAGCTGACGCACCTCCGCATACGACGGAATGGTGTTACCCCCTAAGAGCCGAGACAACCTCGCTCTCCGCTTGTCCACTCCGAATGGCCGGGCCCGCATTGTGCATCTTCAAAACACAAACAAACAAAATACATTAACTGATCTATACTTGGCGGGTCTAAGAGTAAAGTGCACCCTTGAGCATCCATCGCTAAAACTAAATGGCCGCCGGAAAAATGTCTATCACCTATCCGACCTTCTTCCATTCACGCCAATATATACATTCATAATGGGTAGCCTCTCAAATGGTGTGTACATACCTCGAGCTTTATACATAACTTGTTTTACGGCCCTATGGAGGATTCTTCGACAGATCCATTCATACATAACCACTCAGGCTAATAAATCATTCATTCCGGAGGGACTACCGAAGTACCGTCGAACCCTCCCGCACATCACACTATACAAATGTAATTATCTATAAATTCGGTAGGCCAGCGAGTTACTGGATATTCAGACACAACCCACGCATACTTCAACACTTACGCTAATAAATACATTCATAATAATAAAAGGGGAAACATGCGGTGGGTTATGCACGACCATAAGCATTTATCGATCTTAATGTGCAATAAGATGATCCCTGTAGATACCGGTACGCCACAGAACCTTAGACAAATCGTGGGGTGGATTACACCACCTCCAGTGCGGCGCTAGTTGTTTCCTTTGTTTCAATATAAGCTTCACTGTTACAACTGCACCACACAAAGGGCATTTCCTGGGTCTCTTTCCGACGAGTAGGTGAACATAGGACCACCTGGTCCATAAACCATAAAACATGGTTTTACTATCGGTTTCGACGCCGCAGTCGAGTCTCTGTAGCGTGATAAAAACCGGGAACACACTTACCCGATGCAACGCCATGCGACGCTACCCGACGCAAATCCAGAGTCCAGATAATTGTTGTATACTTGTCTGCAAAGTAAAAATTTTATGTTGCCAAAATTTTAAATAGTTAGCAAGAAGTCACCTTTGAAATTGAGTCAGCCCGTTTGGAAGAGGCGATTTCATTGATTAAGCCGAACAACTTTGAATTTGATCCCGTGTAACTTGATCAGAGATCAAAGGATCGACAAAGAAGAGAACCACGTTATCTCCAGGGAATCTACAAGTCTGCGAACACAAGCATCACAAATTTTCTATTAGTGCCGACGGGAGTGTAACTGATTCCAGCCAATAACTAATGATAATGGAGCATCGATCAAAACTTATTATTCCCGTGAATGCTGAGACAATTACAATTGAATCAGTAAACTATTCGAGCAGATTGAGCCATCAGATCGATCCTGTCTCTCGTTCAAAGATTGCATTTCATCACGTACTCCAACAATAACACATCAATGATCTACTACACATCATTGCAAAAAAAATTTAAAGTTTTTTCTTGAGATACTAATTCTACGACATTATAACTAAAATGTGGTTTGGTCGTTTTTGATCATTTTTGTATTCCAAGTTTTTGTCTTAGATGGTTAAACAAATTAAACTAGGAATATAAATAACTACTCACTGAAGATGACGCAATGCCGAAACTCGTTTCAGTAGTTCAACAAACCCGCTAGAGAAGACGGATCCAATGCCGGTTAAATCATATATTTTGTTAATAACTGTAGGATTTTGTATTAAGTAAATCTCATAACGGTTGTAATCAATCATAGCATGAGCCACTTTCTGAAAGGTTGTTCAGCGACAACACACGTTTAAACACACTCACTGTCGTTGAGAAGGTCAGAGATATTATCACTAGGGTGTAAGAGGATAAATGGTGATCTAGCGGATTAGGATGACAGTTGATGGATAGTATTTTCTGTAACGGATAAGCGAGATATGAAGGTCACGGGTTCGAATCCCGGCACAGCATTTGCCTTTTTAATTAAAAAAAATAATGAAAAATGACTGGAAACTTTATGTCTTACTTACTTTTCTTTTTAATTAATTTTTTTAATCAACATATAAAAGGGGAATGATTTTTAAACGAAGGGTATCAACAATGGAGTCATATCGGACTCCAATGGATAGTGAGGGGAAATGGGGCACTCCATTTTCTACCATCGGCTCTCTCACTCACTCCACTTCTCACTTACTCATTCATAATACTTGTATAACAAAAATTTATGCAATACATAATTTATGCATATAATATTACATATTAAATAGGGGTAAGCAGTGGCTTTCTATCGGTGACATAGATAGATAGATAGATAACATGCTTTATTTACATTAAAGAGAAGCATTACATAATATACAATATTAAAAGCATTTTACAGCATGGATGCTTATCCGTCTGCCGGAAGTTGGCTGTACTTTTTCAGACGAGCGACAAATAAAAATAAACAATACAATAATGGTAATAATAGAAAACTATAAGTAAAAACTAAATTATAAAAACTAGCTGATTTTAGATACAAGTTAAACAATTATGACTCCGTATTATAATCGTAACTATATTGCCAGGCATGACGTGCATAGTGTGCTAGACCTTTCGACCTCTCCATATCCACGATATTTAACAGATCAAGCAGCTGAGACCTGGAAAGCGATTTATAGCCTAGATACAGAATAGGGAGTTCAGACAGTATGGGACACTTGGAAACAAAATAAAGTTATCTTTCCTAACTCTTAGGTTACAGAGCGTGCACAAGAAATTTCGGAGTCGGAAGTTTTATAGACCCACTAGCTTGAACATTTAGGTGAAAGGCTTCCTTAGAGTGGTCTAGGGCCTTAAAGAGAAGATACCTGTTGGAGACCTGAGCTTGATGCTCACAACTCACACCATGTTGATCACGTAGTCTGCACAAAAGTTTCACGGTATAATTCGGCCAACTCGAGAGGTTTTGTAAACAAAAAGAAAAATCGCAACCATATTGAAAAGCTAAAGTATTCCATTGCCGAAACCAAGAACCATTAGATTTAATAACCTCGAGAGCAGTAATTTTGGAGATTCGGGCAACAGGGCCCTTAAGTACCCTTAAAACAAATTAGAAATGCAAGGAAAGCGTAAAAAGAAAAATTTTATCCACTGCCGTCTCCATATAAAGCATATAGTTTGGAGTAGAATTAGGCAGTGAGAAGATCTTCCTAATAAAAAAACGTTGCACTCTTTCTATCACTTCATAATCCTGGAACCCGCACACCTGGCCTGCATAGCACAAAATAGAACGGCACACGGCATTAAATACCTTGTACTTAGAGTAAACGGGGATTAGATTCTGGGTCAAAAAGTAACACCAAGTTCTATTCAAAGCAACTTTCGCCACTGAAGCTTTGAATTTTAGATGAGGGGTAAAAGAGAGTCTGGTGTGACATAACTAGGTGACATGCTGACTGGCCATACCGAGTGGCACCCTTCGACCAAGTGTGACATACTAAGCGAACTTAATCTACAAGCGAGACGCCAGCCCTAAAAGCAGATGTCCGTGTGTCAGTCGGTATGACCTATCCTCAAACGTGTGAGATCGCTCCCTTTTGTTTCAGACTCTCAGGCCATCGTTCAGTCGTACCCTTGACTCGGAAGGGCTTCTCGAACCCCATCGACGCTGCCAACGTTCTTTTATTGCGTTTCTGTCTGGAAGGCGAGACGTCCCAGCTTTCACCGTTTAATAGTTATCCAAAAGATCTTTACAACCGATTGGCATAATGGTATAGGCAGCTGTATGATGGAATATAACTTTACTTTCTACATAATAAAAATAGTTAACTCCTATCTCCTATCTAGACAATTCCGAGTTTCTTTTCGCTCATCCCTTTTCCAACTGAGAGACATTGTTGCTGGTTCAAGGCTCGATCCTTGGGCCCATATTGCTCGTTGTATATTCACCAAAATAACTCTCCCTTGGAACATAAAAATGGCTCTTTACGCTGACGATATTGCTCTATTTAGTTCGTCGAAGTTATACCTAGTTTTTATTAGGCATGTTTGTGGATCCTATTTTAGCTGTGGGTATATAAAAAGTTCTACAGAGGCCATCTTATATTTCTAATGGAGTTCCTGGGGTAATCATTCGACCTTGGCCCTTCCATACGTGGTGAAAAGACCTGCAACTCATATACATACATATATTGCGGCATAACCCAAGTTTGGCGGACCATAATGTACTGGATATACCTCTTAGGTCCCGCCATTATTCACGCTAATAAATACATTTTCTCTGACTAGACACTTTCATATGATATGTGCAATTGAAATTTTGGGAGGCCTCGGGGTTTTACGCCGGTTTTTGCCAGAGGCGCAGCCACACATACATAAACTTTCGATCAAATGAATACATTCATACAATTGTAAAAATAATGTTTGGGAATCACAGGGGTATTTGATATTCCGCCTTTCGCTCCATAAAACTAGGCTGATTAATGAGTCTGCGGAGTACTGTATATTCCACCAAAAACCCCCCACACCCGTACTCATACACTGAAGCTATTACTCAAATAAATACATTTATTCAGGGCGATAAAATAACTAACCTACTTCAATGGGTCTGTGTGGTGTTCTACATTCCGCGGACTCACTCATTCAACGTATCACGCGAATTCATTCACGACGATACAATAACTAACCTACTTGGGTCATTGTGTGGAGTACAACAGCCATTCCATGATGATGTAGGACGGCGGGCGGCAGAGAGGCCGACCCCGGCGCAGCGAACACACCCACACTAGTGACAGGCTTTTTTCTTTAGAAGATATATATATATAACCTATAATATATGTTATATATAGGTTATATATGTATATAACCTATAACAATTACATTTATTCCATTGACTACACTCCTATAGCAGCACTTTCACTTTTCTCACTACGGAGGAAATTATGAGACCATTGGCGCTTTAGGCGTTTAGAGGATTGTGGAAGAGGGTTCGGGTTGAAAGGTGTCCGACTAGAGGGTTGGGATGAGGGTTTTATGGAAGCTTCTGTATCGACTTCTTTCGGCTGCGAGGAGGTCTGCGTGGATAGTAAAGTTAGATACGAAGTAGAGTGCTTGGGCAATGGTTCGAAGGATTTTTGACTGGAGTGACCGGAGGCTTGAAAGCTCGGTTGAGCCCCACAATTCAATTCCGTACGTCCAACTCGATTGTTGTGACAATGTGTAGATGATTCGTTTGTTCTCTATTGAGAGTTTCGATCAGTTGTCGAATATCTTTTGAGTAATTTGTGTCTTTTCAGTTCTATTCTTTTGAGTGTATAAGGGCTCCTAGAAAGTCTATAGTCGACGTAAAGTCTCAAATAAAGGACGACAGAAGTTGCTGTGTAAGGAAGAGTTTAATTAAGGAGTTTAACCCCCTCATTACTTGAACCATTGTTCCAAACAGACATATGGTCCTGGAAATTTCTGAAGGCCATTAATGGGAGCTTGCTGAAAGGATATAAAGAGTACTGTGTCGTGATTATAGAGTGTATATGGTGTAGAGGATGGGACAAAGGATTCTGCCTTTGCGGAACACCAGCTCCGGCATATGAATAGGGAAAGGATGTTCCGATTCGTACTTGAAAGTGCCTGTTGGACCGATAAGATTTTAGGACTGGGTAATAGGTAAATTGAAAGAAGTCCCTATTTTCTAGAGTAAACCCTGGTACCAAGCTAGCCTAATCGAGCAACACTCCTTTCGCCCAAGGGGGGCTAACAACATTCCATCCAATAATATAAAAAACCCCACCTATAACCAATAATGAAAACATTTTTAAATATTTTTCAACATTTAATTAATTTCTTTACTAACACAAACAACATAACTAACCTTTTTAAAATAAATGCTTCTTCACTTTGTTCGAGGAATGTTTTTCTCATATTTTCGTTATAACGAATCGCAGTGATTTTGAAAGTTTCTTTTATGACCATACAATTTCCTCTTTTGCCCCTCTCGTTGAGAGTTTTAAATTATTTTCCTCCGAATTATCAGCGCAAGAAATCCAACTCTTCCCATTCAGCAAATAACTCACCGGTGGCGATGAAATATTTCAAAGTGACATCAAATTTACACATATAAAACAACAAAATATTTTTTTTATTTTCCTTGTTCAATTTGAGGATCGTATTTACTTTGTTTATTTATTTAATCATACAAATATGTAGCGAAATAAATGAAAAGAACAACATACAGTGAAAATACAGATAATGGTAAAAAAATAAAGATAAAGTAGAAAGCAACAAGCAGAGTGAATGTATAATTTTTTCCCTGCAAAACATAAACTAAATGGATCATGGTCGTATCTGCTTAATTCAAGTTGATCAAAAGGGATTTGCAACAAGAACGTACTGCTCATGTACCCAATGTTTAAGGTAGTTTCCAAAATTATCGTGTTTTGTAGCAAATTTTAGGTTAGACAAAGGTTGTATCTAAGCGGAACCCGGAACCCAGTCACTCCCCCACTCCGCGACTCGCACACTTTATAAAAATCTAACAACGTTTAAGCCCAGTCGTCATTTTTGCAACAAATAACTGTCTCTTTCAAAATCAAAGTTATAACTCACCACTGACCAGTGACTAACTATGAATTGTAACTGTCTCATGACCAACTTTGAAGTTTCAACTCCACTCAACTACTGACTGACAATTACGTACTCATGTCAACCACTGACGACCCTTTTTGTAGCACTGGCTATTTGCAAACCTCCCCCGAGGGCTGCTTTACGTAGAGCTTTCTTCTCAGTGGCAACTACTGCCCTATGGCATCACTATTTTGCATTTTATGTTCTGACTTTGGAGGGGATTCTCCAGCGCCCGGAGAAGACCCGGCATGTGTTGCTATGACGTTTACATATCCTCATTCTAATTGTTCAATACAGTTAATGCAATAATCTTTACAGAATTAATTATTAATTACTTAACAACTTATTACGTAACGCTCAAAACGTAATTTGTTTCTCGTTTACATTCTCATTCATTCTTGAAGCATTCTTTCTGGATGGAGGCAATCATTAAAGCCAGAGGGGGCAATGCGTATTATTAAATGTCTTTTTAAATCGAAAAAAAAATCCCAAGACAAAGAGGAGTGGTCAACGCGTAGATCCAGGTCGTGTGCCACCCTTGGAATTTTCTTTCACACTCCCCTTCCCGAAAAACACACAACTGAAAAATTAATGGACAAAACTCCGGTTTAAAAAAATATCAGAAAATACTTAACACAAGCAAAAGTTCGTATTTTAAATTATTTGTTATTTTCGCCAAACATATTTTCAATTTTAGCGCCTAAAATTGTTTATTTTGCACTTGTGAGCATTTTATTTATTTAAAACCAGACGTTCTCATAAAATAAAAAAGCTCTGGGAGTTGCGAATTGTTTTTGACGGGGAGAGAATATGCAATATTTCATTTCAACTAACATCTGGATATATAACAATATACAAAATGTAATGTATTAATTACATTTAAAAATAATTCACGGCAGAGGAAAAGGTTGTTGCTGGAAACACCAGCGTTAAATTAGAAGAATTGAATCGACCATTTTGGCAACGTGACTTTCATAAAAAGGGAACTGAAGAAAGCGTATTATTGTTTTCGAAGGTAGAAACCGTTCTTTCATATTTGGAAACTTTCCTGTAAAGAAAGAGAGGGGAGCACGAACGACAATATGTGGGAAGAACCGGGTGAAATTGAAGAGAAAAAAATCGAGAAAACGTAATTTATATTATAAAAACCCATACTTAAATTACTTTTGAATTCATAATTTTAAAATTGAAGCATTTATTAATATACATTACTGAGCAATAGTGCACAACAAAAGTTCTGACAGGAAGAAGGTGGATGGGGGAACGGTGCCGTCATTACCGGATTCCTCATTGTTTAGGATTGTTGGTATATTGGCTTAGGGTTGTTACAGGTTACAAGAGGAGTTACAAGACCACTGTCTTTTTAGGCCGCTTGGGGAATTGTTACGCACCTCCTTGGGAAGGAGAGCTTGAGACGTTGTGAAATCGTGTATAGATCATGTCCGTCACGAATGGGGTTTGGTCTCTGAGAATGGTGTGGTTAGTGATGGAGAAATTGAAAATGCGACGGAAGACTTTTGAATGGAAGGACTGGATTCTTTGGATGCCGGATGGCTTGGCTGAACCCCACAGCACCATAATGCCAAATTAGTCTAATCAGAATCTAATATATTTTTAATTTACTGCGAATAATCACTGAGGATTTTTGGCCATGTTGGCGAGTTGTCCGTATATTCAGTTGAGTTCTTGTATTTTTTATTTTACCCAAGGGAATAAATGGGGATAAAAGAGGGGGCTACTAGGTCTCTATTTTTATAACTCACTGGCCAGCTTCAAGCTGTCAGTCAACCTCCATAGACTTGCTAGCGGCTCCTTAGTGCAGGATCTTGCTTGGGACTTTTTCTGTCCTAGTTGCAAGAACCTGCTACTACATAGACCTTCACAGAAACAAAAAATGTGTTCTGCGGTCTCCTCCTCTTCCTGGCATGCCACATCAACATCAATTCAAGTTATTAGAGTCACTGATTTCTGCCGGCTACCCAACTGGATTTGGTTGCATGAAGCGAATAACTTCCTGCTGTGCACTGGTATGTAGATTTGTCACGTGCCGGCTCTTTTGATCGCTTACTTTGATGCGCCACCGAGAGCACCAGTCGCTAGTGAAGTGTAGGTGATCTTGATTGACTTTTGTTGCAAAGAAGTCAGAATTTGCAAAGAGGATTGCGGTGTCGTCCGCAAAGATCAGATGCGGCTGTTTCAGAAGTGTAAACTGTATAGGGGATTGGTCCGAGGATACACCCTTGGGGAACGCCGGCTGATGGGCTTAATGTCTGAAAATTCAGAGCCGATTCTCACCTTGAACTAGCGATCCGAGAGGAAGGGCTGCAGGATGAGATACACTGCTCCACAAAAAAGTGGCGCATTATGAAATTTTGATTTCTTTTTTTAATATGTCAACGTTTCGACTATATTTTTGTTTTACTACTTTAAAAATGATTTAATAATTATAGTTATTTGGAAAGTATTTGTTTTTATCCCCGATAATGAGAAAAAACCGCTTAATTCTTAATTTCCAAAATGTAAATAATCAACGTAGGCATTTAACCTTTTAAAAATGTCTTTATTTACTATTGTGCTGGTGGCACAAAACAAAATGTCCATAATCAGCGAGCAAGTTGCCCGTGCCATTGCACTCGTTGAGGATGGAAGAAATGAGAGTTATGGTGCAAGAGTTTTAGATTTGCTTAAAACGACGGTAGTCGGGCAGTCAGTGTTACTAGAAGATTACAAGGTGTACTCGGAGATCAAGATAGGAAACCTCAAGAGCCACGAGGCCAGCTGACGACCGATTTAGCAGATTTCACACTCTGAGACATGTCTTACTTCTGTGTAGCCCATTACTTCTGAAACGTCTCAAAGACTTCGAACAGTGCGGCAGTGCGGGATGTGTCTGTTAGAGCTGAAACAGTAAGAGGAGACTTACAGAAATTAGAAGTGAGTCATATCCCATAAAGCCAGCAATGGGCCGAGCGCTTTCCAGTGACCTTCGTCGGTACCGCTTGTTTGCAATGGATTGTTACTGTACTTCAAACAGTAATGAAGGAATATTATGTTTTCAGACGAGTCCTAATTTTCTCTCCATCCACCAGATGGACGTCTTGGAGTTTATCGAGCATCTAATAGCTCTACACCCAATGCAACATTGCCGGAAGAGGGTGGTTCGGAGGTGATTCAATTATTGTGTGGAGAGGAATTTTCTCGAGGCAAACACGTAGATATTATTAGGATGTCACTCAATGCAGAAATCTAGGTGATTGAAATTCTTGAGAAAATGCGGTGCCATTTGCGCTCAATTTTTTAATAGAAGATAATGCAAGACCAACTGTCGCGACCTGTGTTATGCAGTACGTTTGAGATGTCAACATCCTAAGACGCCCAGCCCTTATTTCTGATTTGAACCCCATTGAGTACTTTTGGGACGAGCTCGGACGATGGGTAAAACGAACAAATAACCCTCCTACAGCCTTCGCTGAGCTGAAAGTTACGTTGGTTGAGATTTGGAATGAAATTACTCAAGAAGTGGTTAAAGGTTCAATTATGACCATGCTGAGAAGTTTAGAGTGTGTAATAAGAGCAAGAGGAGGGAATTTTCACCCTATTGAAGATTGTTAACTTTTATTACAATTAATTAAGGTTTTTAGTTGAGATGAAAAAAAGTTAATGGAGCGGGATTCGAACCCACGATCTTCGGCTAGATACGCCGCTGCTTGAGCTATCGTGACCTCGATCCACTCGGACATCAACTCCCCATCTCAACCCCAAGGTTTTCCCTCCTTTTGCCATTTTTCAAATGTCGTGTAATCGGTTTGGATTCTCGACGACAATTGAAAAATGGCAAAAAGGAGGGAAAACTCATATGGTGGGGTTGAGATGGGAAGTTAGTGTCCGAGTGGATCGAGGTCACGATAGCTCAAGCAGCGGCGTATCTAGCCGAAGATCGTGGGTTCGAATCCCGCTCGTGCCATTAACTTTTTTTCATCTCAACTAAAAACCTTAATTAATTGTAATGATTTAATTGGTCAAGCGGACCACGAAATTAGTGAATTGTTAAGTTTTTTATGTTGTGTGCATACATAAAATGTTTGTTTTTTTAAAAAATAATTTTTTGGTTTTTGAGAGATATTTTTCTTTTCCCACTAACCAAATGTTTTAATAAACACCTGAATCATAAAAAATATCGTTGTTAATATCACTGAAAAGTTAAGTGCATAAAAACATATCACAATTACAAAGTGCACCACTTTTTTGTGCGGCAGTGTAGTTCTGAAAATTAAAGTCAACGTTATGTTTTTTATTATATTTTTGTAGATCGCCCTACGGCAAGAATTACTTTGCTTTTGGGATCGTGGCCATCCGACTTGTATTTGGCACACTATCGGTCCAACGTTCGAATCCCGGTACAGCCCATGGCTTTTTAATTGATTATGGAATGAAAAATGTATTGTAAGGTGGTTTAACTCCTCGTCCGCGATACCCAACGGGCTCTTGGATGGTAAGCCCTCCTTAATGGCAAGAATTATTGTACTTTTTATTATTTTTTTGAAACAATTGTTTTAATTTATGAAAGAACAAGAAAAGTTAATTTAAAAAGTTAAATTTTGATAATGACGGTTTATATTTTTTCCTGTGAACTAATGTGCCTTACCTGTCAAGATAGAGGTGATTAAAAAACAGACATTTGAGATTAATGACTGTAATTTACTGGAAGGAAATTAATTTAAGGTACACAGAACAAAGACGGATTACGTTGGCCATTCTTAAATTAGGAACCGTTACCTGTCGAAAATGTAATTGGACATTATATTTTTTCCATGCCGATTGTTCTAGGTATTATTTGAGATGGGAATTTCATATGTAACACCTCCACGTCCTGCCGATTGAGCAGAAACAACCACCGATTGAGCCTCAATTTAAAACACTATCGGTATTCTCCATTTTGGCTTGAAAATGGGCCGTTATCTGGAAATTTTGGCCCGCGTATTGCTTGAAAATGGGCGCCAGGTTATTAACCGCTTGCGATGACACGAATCCCCATTTCCATAACGTATAATACACATCCTTTGATTTGTTGTGACATTATCTCATATCCATTTCCAATAGCTATTCTGATACGCTTGATTAGGTTTGATTCGGCATTACTTGATTTATCAACAAGCATACTAACTCTCCCGGTCTATTTTTTCCCTTTGCAAACACGAGTGCACGTTTGAAAAATCGTATCTAGAGAACGATTCAGATTTTGGTACTTTCAAGTATTCTTCTTTAGTTCAATAATTTACCTATTCACTTCCTTTCATATAAGCTTAAAATAATCCTAATTAAATTCTCAAACGCAAAAGTGGTCTGTAATATTAAGCACGCATTGAACAACTAAGTGGAGGTAATTATAATTAAGCACTAAGGGTCGGGATAAGTTACTGTGAAGTGGTTTATATCCTATATTCGTTTCGATTTACCCGAAATATTAATTGAAATACGAACTAAATACAATATACTGAATTAAAATAATAGACAATATTTTGTGTTAACAATAAATGCATTTTATTATTGGGTTGTCCGGAAAATAATGCAGGATTTTGGTATTAAACAAAAAAAAAGAAACTAGTTACTTTAAAGCAATGTTCTTTAATCAAAATAATTTCCCATACTCTCAATACATTTCTCCCAACGTGTTGGTAACTTATTAATTCCGTCTGAGTAGAATTCAGAATTTTTAGAATTGATAAAGTCAATAAATGCATTTTCCAGTTCCGTTTGATTTTTGAATATTATGTGTTGTAAGTAGTGGTCCAGGTGTCTAAAAAAATGGTAGTCAGTAGGCGAGAGGTCCGGAGAGTAGGGTGGGTGAGGCAAAGTTTCATAGCCAAGCTCCAATAATTTTTGTGACGTTACACGTGACACATGTGGTCGAGCGTTGTCATGCAACAAAATGGGCCCTTTCCGATTGACCAAAGAGGGCTTCATTACTGCCAATTTCTGATGCATGGTATTAATTTGGTTACAGTATGATTCAGCATTGATGGTTTCGCCAGGATTTAAGAAGCTGTAGTGTATTAAACCAAATGAAGCCCACCATACCGTAACCATTACCTTTTTTTGATGAGTTGGGGGCTTTGGAGCTTCTCCTTTGTCGAGCCACTGTCCAGAACGTCTAGTGTTATCGTAGAGAATCCACTTTTCGTCACATGTAACAATTCTGGCCAGAAATGGGTCATTTTTGTTTCGACAAAGAAGTGATGCACAAACATCAAAGCGCTGATTTTTTTGGCGATCGTTTAATGAGTGTGGAACCCAATTTTCGAGTTTTTTCACTTTTCCAATCGCCTTGAGGTGGTCAGCGACGGTCGTTTTACTGACTTTGAGTTGCTCTGCAAGTTCTCGAACAGTTGTTTTGGGGTTTTCTTCCACCACTGATCGCAGAACATCATCATTAAGAGAGGAAGGCCTTCCACGACCTTCTTCATCTTCAAGGCTGAAATCTCCCTCCCGAAATTTTTTAAACCACCTTTGCACAGTGCACTCATTAACACAACCCTCGCCCCAGACTTGGTTAATGTTTCTAGCCGTTTGGGCTCCGCTTCGGCCGAGTTTAAACTCGTAAAAGAAAATCGTACGAAATTCTCGCTTTGACATTATAAGGATGACTGAATTATTTCCAAGTAGCGGAATGCTACAGAGGTAAACAAACAATATCATTTGGAAGAGGATTAATAAGTGTTGACATTCATACAAATGAGTAATCCTGTAAACGTAAACAGAATATTTTATATAGATTTTTTTTAATGAAAACTTAAAATCCTGCATTATTTTCCGGACAACCCAATAATATTCACAATACAAAACATCTTTTTGTCTTATAAAATGTAACAAATGCAAACTACATGAAACATATCCGTCTGTAAGAGAGTTGACTTAATTATTCACAGATATGTACGACAGAAATTTTTAAACACACTCCCTATTCTTTCTTAATCTTTTTCCCATTATATAAGCAAGGCAATAAGGATACGGTTAATAATTTAGAGGAATCTCTTTCAATTATTCTATTGGGAAATTATATATGGTAGTTTTTTATTGAAACGGGTAAATGCTTGGTACGATAATAGGGGTATTCACGATGTTTGTAAGATGTCAACTCGTGTTAACTGGAATAGAGAAATGTCCAGTGAGATCGTGAAAGCACCTTTCTTTAATTACTGCCGTAACGTGACCTTGGGACTCCTGGAAATACAAAATCAACACTAAACCGCAGCGTTAGCAAGATGGAGGAGGAAAATTCGACCAACGCAGCCGAGAGAAGTTCCTACATCGGGTGCGGACCTTCACAATTCTGCGCCGCGCCGTCCCACCGACTAGTGTACGCCCAGCTGAAGAGCGTTGCTTACATATCAGGATGTTTTTACAGAAAATCAGAATACTTAATAATACTTGAATTTAGAACTTTATCACAATGAACTCTTTGAAATTAAAGCCTCGTTCTGGGTTAATTGGAGAACGGCATGGTTGTGCTCATAAAATTTAACTAACAATTTATTACATGGTTTTGCTCAAAATAGTGCATTAGGAACAAAAGAGGCGTGGCGATTGTGATACTAATTTGTGATACACATTGTGGCGTGCGCTTGACGTCGCAAAGATGTGCACACCCTACGAAAACGTGGCAAGGCGTCGGGTAAGTGTGTTCCCCGCTTTACAATTGTGTATTCTGAAACCTGGTAAACCAGTTCAAAAAGCGTCATATAGTTCAAAAAAATTCCCCTTAAAACACTGTTGCCAAAATTCAACTCCCCTAACATTCCTTCAGATCGTCGCTTTGACTTTCGCTCCCACCATTCCACGTACCAGCAAGTATTACGCGATGTAGACTGTATATACATTCTTGAGCACAAAGAAATTTATGGGAACCTTTCACAGGCGTTTGACAGCTTATGGCACAAGGGACTCCTGTACAAAGTAAGCGAGTTCTTACATGTACCCTCTACTTCACCTTCTACTCTTATCTAGAGCAGAACTTTTGAGTCTATATGTATATGTATCCGCAAGTTACATATTTTAATTAGAAATTGCAGATTGTAATAAACAATTAAATTTAAAATAATCACATCGTTAACATAGATATATTAATGTTTTTTAAAACACACCAATAAAATAATTTAAACATTTTAAACAATAGTTATTCCAATGTAAAGATGAATAAATCTCGTTTACCTGCAAACAATTTCTGAAAGGGGCCATAATATATAGTAAATGGAGATGTGCCGGTTAGATTGAGTCAAGGAGGGTGCTCAGCCCCTGCCTTAAACCAATTTCTCCCTCGATTCGGACCATGTTGCGAACGTATCTACGCCGAGTGTCCAATCATATTCCTACATTCTCGGTATTTTCCGTATTATCTTTCCATTCGAATGTGTAGTGAAATTGAATGTGACGGTTAATCAATTTGTAAGTTTTCTGGCCATTGTGTTCATCTTTTGCAATAAGTTGGATAACTTTATAAATGCAGCTATATCCGAGATCTGGTGATTCTTGTTTTTCAATAGAGAGACAAGGTGAGATAGAAGAGACCATCAAGCTGCTGGTTCATCACCTCGCAAGCATTAGGGGATGGGTCATTAAGTTTGCCAACATCATCACTTTATAAATGACACGTGTAAATCCTTTTGTTTTACATATGTACATATCTGATAAGATTTCCATGGTCGATAGTTGAGACCTGTTTTATCGAATTTGTCGGTTCCCACTGTTTAAAGCTGGGCGCACAGTAGGTCGGTGGCTTGGTGCGGCGCGGAACCGACCTCCAAGAAGGATACATTGAAATGAATGTAACCCCGCACACTAGGCCGATACGACGGCGCGGCGCGGAACCGGAGGAAGTTGCCAGACTTCTGGAACCACTACCTGCCTAGTGTGCGCCGTGGCGGTCGGAAATCGTTGAGTTCGGGTATATTCGGCTGCCTCGGACGCCATATTTGTAAAGACGAAGCCAGCGATTGTGATGTGCGGACTCCTGGAAATACAAAATCAACACTAAACCGCAGCAAGATGGAGGGGGAAAATTCGACCAACGCAGCCGAGAGCAGTTCCTACATCGCGTGCGGACCTTCACAATTCCGCGCCGCGCCGCCCCACCGACTAGTGTGCGCCCAGCTTAAGAGCGTTGCTTATATATCAGGATATCAGGATGTTTTTACAGAAAATCAGAATACTTAATTATACTTGAACTTAGAACTTTATCTCAATGAACTCTTTGAAATTAAAGCCTCGTTCGAGGTTAATTGGACAACGGCCGTCCCAATCTTGAAAAACATAGGGACTTGTAAGACAAAGCAGCTATTAAGATAATCCTTAAACCTGAGAGGAAAAGAGTTTACGCCCAGATAAATTGAGCAAATAAAACGCCGTGCATTAATCGATTAGTCAAGGACGTCGGACCTACGTCGCATAACGGCCGCTTAAGCCACGAGGGGTACGACTAAAAAACAAAATCTGGATTAGTGAGGCAGATGGAAGGAAGGGAATTAGTCCTGAGCCGTCTCGTTTTTCTATATACGAATGTAAACAACCTCTTTGGTAAATTGTCGCAGAAATATCAACAACTTATCACGTAAGACTTTCCGTTAAAGGGAAGCTTATGAGTATAATATCGTTTAATGAGCTTATGCTTCTCATATCGGAGCATTAGTGTGTAATTAATTGGGAGAGGTGCTCGGCTTCGAATAGTACTTTAAATGCGGCCGTTAGTATTAAGTGGGTTGCATTGAAAACGTCCATGTCGGGAATTGGATTTAAATAGTTTTGTTGTCCTTTCAAATCGACCAACATTTCAGTCCGATTCCCTTTACAAATCGCCATCACTCTCAATTTGAATCACAACCTCAGAAATTCGATTCGACTTAATTATTAGGGGGTATTCACGATGTTTGTAGATGTTAACTCGTGTTAACTCGAATAGAGAAATGTCCAGTGAGATCGTGAAAGCACCTTTCTTTAATTACCAGGTTATAACGTTAATTTTTCCGCAGTGCTGCGCGTGGCGACTGGTAGAACCAAAAATAAAGCTGCATTCCTTGAAGGCTTGTTGTTGTTTGTTTTGGTTTTCTTTTGTGTTAAATTATAAAATGCCAAAAGTTAATAAAAAATGAAAATTAATCAACTCTTTCATTTAACATGCCATCTATGCAATTCGTGCCGACATACCAAACTTGTATCCTAACCTCTAACAGCCTACAACTTTATAGGATAGGAGATGTATCTAATATGAATGAGAGTGTAAGGACAGGTCAGAAATTAACAAAAGAAATTTATTGGTCTGATTTAATTAATGCGTATTTGAGAATAAAAATTCTTGTAAATAAAAAACAGCTGTTAAATTCATGGCTGCCATGTTGGTTACCTACGCCCTGACGGATAACAATGTGACTACATTTTCGACCTAACATCTAACATTGGCCCTGGCCTGTTAGATCGAGCAATGTTAACTAGCCGATTCTTAAACTTTACGTAATCATTTTTCTCGATATAACAGGACCTCACAGAGGTAACAGGGTTAAAACAAAGATCGTGAATACTCCTGATATATTTAACTTTGTAACTACAGCCAAAATTAAATTAAGCAGCAAAAGAAACAAAATATATGCCTTTTTCGCAGTTTTCTCTTGTGAAAGAAAGCAAGAAAGAAAAGAAACTTCATTCTAGCACTTAAAGCCACCTTGAATAACAAAACTTCATAATAGAGCCGTATCTAGATTTGTGCTCAACACAAATACAAAGAGCTATTACAATTACAAATTTACAGAATGCAATTAAAAATACATACATTGCACATCTAAACTAAAAATCTACTGTAATAAAATTAAATAGGACAATTAAGTATAGGAATAGGAAGGACGTGGCGGATAGTGTGATGAAGGAAATTCCAGAGGTTGAATAGACGGGTGAGGAAGGAACGACTGAACGCAGTAGTTTTGTGTTTAACGGAAAAGAGATCAGAAGGAAGAGAACGAGTATCCCGGTAGTGTACGAAGAATATATATGAGTTTGGTAAAGGAAGAAGCCAAGGAACTATAACCTGCGGTGGGAAGGGGTTTAGGCCAACTCTCAGCTCATCTGTAAATAGGACTCGTCCCGAATCTACTAATGGCCTATTCACATGTTCCCATGCGAATTGAAGCCTGGACATTTTCTGAGCTGGGGTAAGAAGAGGTCCACGTGCCGGATGCCGGGCCCTGAGGTTATTCTCATTGAATCTTCGTCTAACAGTACTGGAAGAAAATGAAACGTTTTGGACTTGTTTTTATCAGATTTCTGTACTCATTCCCCGTAATGCTGCGGTTTCGTAGAGCCTATCTGTCGTCTGTCTCGTCTGTAGTCCTAGATCGACCCTGTCCGGGTATTCTAGTGTGAAACCCTGTTTTTCTGAAGCGCCGAAGAACCCTTCCTATTGTAGGGTGATTTACACTCAGTCTCTTGGCGACTTCGCGCTGGCTGTATCCTTGTTCTAATAATAATTGACAACTCGAATGCCCACCAAATGCCTGGAATCAATGGAGCCATTGAAAAAGGTCTAGGAATAAGAACAATATCATTTGAAATGAACAAAGGAAAAAGATTAACTGAAAGCGATGTTTAGCGTAGCAGAATGGAAGGGTATAATGCTACTTTTTGTGCATATGGGATTAATCAGTACAAAAGTAAACAAAGGAAATAAACAAATCAATATTTACTGTTTATTTTGACTTTTCTTAACGTTCTTAATTACCTGTAACTAATGTAGAAAGATAATGGATTTAATTTTAAACTAAATGAATTGAGTGGTGCGTTAAATTTGTCCATAAGTATATATACTTATTGTTGACCATGGCAACTTTTAGATTGCCAAAATTGCTTATTTTTGAGACCAAAAAAAATCTTTTTATTTCTGGAAATCAGTTATTACATGATGAAGTTTAATTTACGAGCTCCTTTAAATATCGATAATGTGCAGTTATTGGTTAAAAAACAACAATTAGGGATGAGCTGCTTGATCATTATAGTGTCCAATATGTTGATGAAATCAAGATTTCTGGGAGATTCATGTTAGGAAATTATTTAAATTTTAACTTAGTTAATTATTATTTGTATAGCAATTTGCCACATTCTAATCAAAGATTGATTTCTAAAAGAAGAGCTGAGGTGGTATAATTGGGCTACTCATCTTTCAGGCTACAAAACTCATCATCAGCATTCCCAGCGTAGAATCGTGATATATTTATTTAGAAATCGTGAGATGCGGTCTGGTGTGATGTAGGTTTCAGAAAAACATTTTCTTTATCGTGCCAACGTTTCGATATTTATTGAGATCATCTTCAGGGCCTGGGATTTACAAACATTGCTTACATATTACAATTACATTTTGGATGTGGAAAAGTGAATTTATACAATGCAAAATATATTTTTTTAATATATTCAATCAAAGTATTTCCACTCACTCAAAGTGTTTGTCTTCTGTTCACACTTTGAGTGAGTAGAAATTCTTTGATTGAATATATCAAAAAATATATTTTGCATTGTATAAATTCACTTTTCCACATCCAAAATGTAATTATAATATGTAAACAATGTTTGTAAATCCCAGGCCCTGAAGATGATCTCAATAAAGATCGAAACGTTGGCACGATAAAGAAAATGTTTTTCTGAAACTTACATCACACCAGAGCGTATCTAACGATTTCTAAATAAATATCGATTAACGGTCACTAATCACCACACAATCGTGATATATATCAACCCACAATCGATATGTTTCATGTCAAAGTTATACAACAATGGGCCGATGCAATAACAGTGTGACAATGGAAACACTCATATACACGTCAATTGTCAGCGTTATTAAAATTTAGTTGGGGCAAATTTGCCCGTGGAAGGAAGGAAAAGTCGAAGAAAAACTTGTGACGGCAAGGCCGAAAGGACGAAGATAAACCAGTGACTCGGGGTTTATTCCAGAGACACTTTGGAGTACACTCCAGGCCCATAACCAAGATAAACATGTATTGGCAATAATAACAAACCAGAAAGGTTTAACAGTGAGTGAACGGTTTTGATCCGAACCTTAAAAAAAGAGTGGTTTTTCAATTCATTAATTACTACTCAACTACTCGCGAGGCATTCGTCTTTAATAATGATATATCAAATGATCTACATAATCATCTCAAATACAAGACAGGTGACGGGGTCATGGTTTGGATAATTTCGCCGAGATGTTGGGAAGTCAAGGATGTCGTACGCCTATCAGAGCTTTTGTCTGGGGCGTTAAAAAAAAAAAAATCCCGACGACAAGGAAGTCTCTTCAGATACAACGTACGTGTGATGATCTCCAAACTCCTCTTCCTAAGCTCCCTAGTTCCGGCCTAAACTCTTTTTATCCGAAGTTTGACACATTTCCGATACACATCTGTAAGCTCCGTGCAGTTTACCTTCCCACCATAGATACTCCCGTTTTATACCCACTCTAGCAATGAATAAAAAAATGCTGGCATCGAGCTTGGGAAAAATGAATGAGACGGAAATTTATTCTGTTATGCGACAAAGAAATATTTTTCTAATTGAATTGTATTAATTTGAATTATGTAGTCTTGTCTATGAAAAGGTGTCCTTTTGAACTTTTTGTACCTCAGTCGTCTGATAAATTGACTGTGATGTTTCTTCAATGCAGATTTTAACTTATATCTGTATTCTGTTTTTCTCTACAAATCGTTCAATGTGCTACAAAAGCATAAATGATAATGACAAATATTTTTTTTAGAAATAGTAGACATTTCTATGAGAATTTGACATGAAAATCGGCCGTTGCTCTTGACGACAAGAAAAAATCATCATTGTTGAGACGAACGGCATTAGCACGTCCTCGGGTTCTAACACAACCCCCAGGGGTCTTAAATTCTGAAGCATTTTAATTTTTTTTCTCGTTGTAAAACCCTTGTTGGAAAAGCGTCAAAACCAACGTTTATTGCAAAGGACCTCTTTTTGCTGGAAAGGAAACGTTACGGCAGCAGCCACCATTAACACTAGTGCAAAAAGCATATAAGTTGTTGGTGTAAAATTACCTGGACCTCGTTTCAGGAAAAAAAAGAAAAGTCTGTTTATTTTAAATTGGTCAAAAGAAGACAATATTATTACCAAGTATTGAAAAAAAGTGAAAGAATTTTTATCGTGTCAATACTGTAGGTACAGCGTATTTCAACTACGAGGTTAATAACCCTCAGGGTCAATAGTTTTGAATAAAGCCGATTTGTAAGTATTTCGGGTTCAAAGCCGCTGGTTTCGAACCATGAACCTTTACCTTACAGTGATGAGCGTCGCGTCACGCGTTAATAGTTGCTGCCACCGACGTCGCCCGATGGAAGATCTATTAAACTCGACTTCCTTTGTACCAATGCTACAAATAAAGAAACAATATTTTTTTATAACCGAATTTGGCGGTAATTGGTAAAAAAAAAATTTAAAAAAATGTTCGCCGATGGACAATTTCATTTCAAATTAGTACTACGGTTTTAGTGACGGAATTGGCAAGGTGATAAAATGGTTTTAATGCACTTCGTTTAGATGTGGGACAAAGAGCAGAAAAGTAAAGCTCACTTCGAAACCGTGGTTGGGACCTTACTGGTTCAAAGACACCGCAGGCCTACTATTAAATTCATAGCGGAGGAGGAAAGCTCCCCGATGAACTTCAAAGCTATCTTAATGAGCTGTGGAACAAGGGGTTGTGATTTTAATTAGAGAGTTGGCACTGGCATTGCCTGGCTTCCATGGGTCGACTCGGCTGCTTCAAAAATATAACGAATAGAAGTCGACGGTTTGAAAGCCAAACCTACCGCCTGATATTCGACCTGGAAAATCGTACAAAAATTACGTCTTCAATTGTAATGTCAACGGTCATTGTAAAAGAACGGTTCAATGCTTCCCATGGCTAAGAAATACCTGTCATTAAATGAATGATTCACATTGTTCGATATAGAGAAAATATATTTTCTCGTTGTTCACCGAGTGAAATTTATGATTTTGGTTGTTTGGGAATGTACAGGAAATTATCGTGCTCACTGTTCGCGCTCGCGTTATGGCGAAAGGAGTATCCCGTCGAGTCATATCGATGATTTGCTACCAAACGGACCAGAGGCCATCAATTGGATGAAATAAGTGGAAACATAATATATAGTATACATTTTTAGAGCAATTTTTTACGTTTAAAGGGCCACGTGGTTTTTAAGTTGGCAGGGTATCCACAATTTACAAAATTTATCTACATCCTTTTGACGAACGCATAAACTCAAAATAGGTAAAGGAAATATGATATACTCTTGACGTTTTCATTTTTTTACAGAGCCAAGACAACAATGAAACCATTTTTTTAGTAAACAATAACAGACTTGTTCAAGTCGGGAGGTCCGTTGACCAATGAATGAATCAACGAAGTACTTACTAAAAACCAACATTTTATTACCAAAGTTTTTGAAAATAAGTAAATTATTTTAAAACTATCCAAAAAAAGTTCAACCACTAGAAAACCAGTTTTCCAAAATTGGTGGTTTCTACATGATGACTTTTTAACTAACGTTAAAAGAGTTAGAAAAACTAATTAGGGTCTAAATTAAAGAAAGATAGAAGCTAAAAAAAATTACTATTCCTTATGAATGCAATCAACAGTTTTTCAGAATCATTTGTAGACAAAGGAGTGGAAGAATGTTGATGATGGAAATCTAGGAAATTTTAGGATAACTGCAGACTTCTGGTTTACTGTACTTTTCCTAGTTGCTTAGTTCAATTCAATTGACTCGATCCTTCTCTTAAGAAGTACAAGGTAATTACCATTACAACAATTCCTTTTCTTCTGTTTTTTATTTATTTTTTTAATCCAGATTATGTCTGGATTGATCGGTTACTTCACATTTGAAGGTGACACATTGTTGTTTCTTCCTCCACATTGCATAAACGACAAAATGGCGTCTTCATTGAATATACCAATGCTTTGCAGATGTTTTTTCAGATGACCAGTGTATGGTCCTACCACCCTTCTGAGATTAGGCCTCTCTAACTGTAAAAATAAGTTTGCCAGTTTTCGATCTAAGATATGGAGTTTTTGTTCACCAAGCACTGAAGACTTCTAGCTTATTGTACAATCCTAATTCCTGAGTTTATTTCAATTGGCTGGATTCTTCTCCCAAGGAGTACTAGGTCATTAAATGACGTTGCTACAATTCCTTCCCCTGGGCTTTTTTTCTAGTCCAAGTTATGTCTCCATTGATCAGTTGCTTAACATTCGAAGATGACACTGCTATGTCTTCCTTCTTAGGACTTGTATAACCTCCAAATGGGATGATCATTGAATGTGCCTATGTTGTGTAGATGTTTTCTTAGATGTCAATGACCGACAGCAATATCTCTCCTTTGAGTTTAGCCTTCTCTAACTATCGCAGTGAGTTTGCTATTCTTAGTGAGGTTATTTTAGCATACGTTTACTGTGTCTAGCATCTTTAGAGTTTAGTTTATACACTTCTGCTTTTTACCTCTTGGATCCATTTTGTAATTCTGGGAGCATCCTATGTTTGTTTTTGTTATCCCAATTATTATTAGTTCAGGGCATATATATGGTCTTGCAGATCCTCCTCTAGCAGGTGTGTTTGCCTTTTCATTACCCAAAATTCCTTTGTGTCCTGGTACCCAAGATCTCACCTTGTTGTGTTTCTCCAGCTTTTGGAGATTTTTGATGCATTCGCTGACTAATTTGTTTACAAGCTAGTGCTTTAATACCTGCTTGCTTATCCGACTTATGAGAATTTTTTTGTAACTGCGACCCCTTTTAAGATTTTCTAACGCTCAAGCATGGCCGGTGTTCGATTGCTCATATTTTGAGTTTGTGTAGAAAAGGCCTCCGGTTCTTTCGTTTGTTTTGGAGCCATATACCACATCATTGTGTATGATTTCCTCCGGAATTCATCTTCTATGTAAACTATTCAGACTTTATGGAATGTTGTAGTTTTCGAGATCATTTCTACTACTCTTTCTAAGCATAGGTGTGAGATTTTATTAATTATTGTTGTATGCCCAAAATGACTACTTATCATCCCATTTGATTGTTTCTGGACCTTAAAAGAGCATTTTCCTATCTTTTCCATGTATAAGTATTTTCAATGTAGTAGTTTTTTTAACGAGAGTTCAATCCTCGGGGTCCCATTTACCTCGAAAAAATCAAGTAATGGAAGCTTTTAATTGTGTGAAGAAGTAATCATTGTACTTTTGAAAAGCAACTTAACCCTGCTTTGGCCGGAGCTCGCTAATTTAATTTGAAGGTGTTTGTACTCTGCCTTTTTCCCAGGAGATATATTGTTCTTAATTGTCTATAAATACAGTTGGTAAATTCGAGTTTCAAACATCATTAAAACAATTCAGCCCAGAAGTAACCACCAAATGATAGAAATGATAAATGATGGAGTGAGTGCGGTGTTCAATACTTTTTAAAAAGGATAGTTCCTACTCACAGTAAGTTGTTTTGCAACGATCCGGATTTCGAGCCTTTTAGCTCATCATCAGGTTGAAGGACTTCTACAACCACGTCTCTCGACATGAATTGCCAAAGTGAACCGCTGATACCTCCGCCAACGCGA